>NC_133366.1:55755942-55891486 GCF_049309525.1 Garra rufa
TGATGACAAGTCAGTAGTGACCGGATGTTGAAATTATGAAATACTAAATCAGAATTAAGTCAAAATATGAGATAAACAGTCATAACTATGGAAAAAAATTATTAGATAAAATGTTACAACTAAAATAAACAGCCAATATATGAGATAAAATTCCCAATTATTTGATAAAAAAGTTTAAATGATTAGATATGTTATAGAAATGACATAATTATAAAATAAAATTTCATTAAAAAGTCAATTTTAATTATTTGTGTAAAGTAAATAATTAGAGGAAAACATTTTTTAGAAGAAATAAAATTAAAATGAGTCAAACATTTTGAGGTAGTAAGTCAAAATTATAAAATAAGGCCAAAATATATATTTTTAAATAAACGTGAATGACTTTGGTCTCTCTGTGTGTTTAGTTATTTCTAGTGTGATCAGATAATGTGATTGAGGGATAAATGTGTGTGTGTTTTACCTTGTCTGTCTCCTCAGCGTCGTATCGATCAGGGAAGATGGGTTTGCTCTGACCGTCCTCTATTCCTCTCTCCTCCAGATAAAACTGCCATTTGGCCTCAAAGTAAAACCAGGTCTCCTGGTATTCTGCCATGTGCCGGATGGTCTTCCTGCAGTATTCCTCAGCTTTGGGAATGACCGTCAAGAGGTCACGACCCCAGCTGACCAGCGGCTTTCCCTGGACGGCGTATGAGGTGAAGAGCGCCGTACACAGCGAGCCCAGGAACCCTGCGCACACAAACCCACACGCATTAATGAAGGACTGATGGAGAGCAGACAGAAGCTCACTTGAGGACGAGGATGAGGCACCTATGGGGTGATTGTGGGTCATGCGGCCCGTCTCTATGCTCACTTCCACCAGATTGTCCAGCCGCTGGGGCTGCCAGTAGCGCATGCCCACACACATGGCTTTAGTCGCCGCTCCGTGACCAGAACCTGCAGGTACAGCACACACATCACAAACCCATTCCTGCAGATCCACACAATCCCACCCCTTACATGTTCAAAATGAAATAAATAGAGTCATTATTATGAGACACTAAGCCACAATATGACTTTACAAGTCTAAATTATAAAATGCAAATTCATAATTCTGAAAAATCATAATTGTCTTATCAAAAGTGATAATTACGAGAAGACAAAATGGATAAAAACTCAATTTTGAGACACTAAGTCATAATGAGTTTACAAGTCTAAATGATTAAATTCTAAGTCATAATTCTGAAAGATCTAAACTATTTTTTAAAAATTATAATTATCTGATCAAAAGCCATAATTATGAGAAGTCAAAGTAGATAAAAGGTAAATTATGAGATACTATTTATTATGAGATAGTATATAAGTCATACTTATAAAACTAAATCATTACAAAAAGTATCATATATGAAGTCATAATCACAGAATTAAAATATCAATTGTGGCATGAGTCATTACTATGAGATACTAAGCCATAATTATGACATTAGAAGTCTAAATTAAATAGTCATAATCCTAATCAATCTGAAAAATCATAATTATAATTATCTGATCAAAAGTCATAATTATGAGAAGTCAAAGTAGATAAAAGGTAAATTATGAGGCACTAATAACTCTAAATGGTCACAATAGAGAAGTCACAATAGATAAAAGTCATAATTGTGACATACTGAATTATAATTATGACAAAAACTCAAAAGTATGAGATAATCATTTATTATGAGAGAGAGAGTCATAATAAAAAAAGTTTAAAAATACAATATACTATAAGTCTAAATGGTGAAATACAAAGTCATATTTATGATAAAAATTAATAATTATGGCAAAAGTCAAAATTCTAAAAAGTCTCAATAGATAAAAGTCATAACTATGACAAAAACTCAAAGTATGAGATAATAATGTATTATGAGAGAGAGTCGTAATTATGACATAAAAATGTAAAATTATGAGATAAGTCATAAACAAAGTCATGACAAGTAAAATATATCATATTAAGTCATAATTACAGGATTAAAATTGCAATTATGAAAAAAGTAAAACATGTGAGATACAATATTAATTGTGGCATGAGTCATTATTATGAGATACTAAACCATAATTATGATACAATTCATAATTATGACAGAAAGTCTAAATTATGAGACGTCAAAAAAGTCATCATTATGAGATACTAAGTTATAATTATGACAAGGCTAAATGATAAAATTCTAAGTCATAGTTTCGAAAAATCATAATTATCAAACAAATCATAATTATCTGATTAAATATCATAATTATGAGAAGTCAAAATAGATAGAAAGTAAATTATGAGATACTGATTTATAATAACAACAACGTATGTCTAAATGGTGAAATACCATTTTGTGATAAAAATTCATAATTATGGCAAAAGCCAGAATTCTGAGAAGTCACAATAGATAAAAGTCATAAATACGACATACTGAATCATAATTATGACAAAAACTCAAAATGATGAGTTAATAATCATGACATAAAAACTAAAAATGATGAGATAAGTTATACTTATAAACAAGTCATGACAAAAAAAAAAAGAAAATATATTGAGTTATAATTACAGGATAAAAATTGCAATTATGAGATACAATATCAGTCGTTATTATGAGATACTAAGCCATAATTATGATACAAATTCATAATTATGGCAAAATTTTGAGAAGTCACAATAGATAAAAGTCATTAATCATAATTATGACTCAAAATTATGAGATAAGTCATACTTACTTTACAAAAAGAGAAAAAAATACTATATATTAAGTCATTAGAGAATAAAAATTGCAATAAAAGTCTAAATTATTAGATAAAAATCATAATTATCAAAATAAAAAAAAGAGATAAAAAGTCAAAATGTTAGAAAGTCAAAATTGTGATATTAAAAAGTCATAACTATGATATACCAAAGCATTTTATGTGGCGAAAATTGGCCTCCATAATGAATAGAACTTCCTGTGTGTTGCTGCCAATGCGATTCAGAATGAAATACTCTCTTCAGTTCCTCTAGCATGACTCAGAGTGAGTGTGGAGTGTGTCCCATGTGTACCTTTCTCATTGAAGGGCGTGTGCCAGGCTAACAGGAAGTTGTGTGGCTTGAGGTTGGCGCATCCCTCCACGGTGCTGGGCTCCGGAGCTCGACCCTGCAGACTCACCATGGCCTCCACATAGAGGCGCACCAGCTCCCGGTACAGATCCTCCAGACACCAGTAATCTGAGGAGACACCAGCAGAGGCTCAGGCATCCGTCAGGACCAGTTTAGCCGTGATGAAGCGCAGCTGATTAGAGTGTTTGTGTGAGGCGGATGGAAGGCATTCTGAGGGCATTAGTGCTCCTCTGGGGGCTTCCACAGCAAACAGACGAAGGCCACGCCAACGCGCCTGTGTCCATGAACCAGAGACGCCAGGAGCTGTTAGTAAATCCCGCAGACTCAACGTAATCAATATGCCACTGACATACTCTCTCCAGCTGCACTTTGGTTTATTTGTGCTGCTTGTTTTTGTCTTAGCAGTAAAATATGGATAAGAAGCACTTTTGATTAAAAAATAAGTTCTAATCATGCTGTATGATTAGTAAAAACTTGAAATTATGACAGAAAGTCTCTGCAATCAAACAGTGTTGGAATATGGATACAAAGTGTTTTTTAAAAGCAAAATTATTAGATAGCCATAATATAAGATAAAGAGTAAATATATTACATAAAAAGATACATCTTACGACTAATTGATTTTTGTTTGGTCATAATTATGCCTTTTTGTAGATTATAGATTCAAAATTATTAGATGAGGATGAATAATTGACATAAAAAGTCAGTTATGAGATAAAAAGTCAGAATATGAGATAAAGTCTATATTATGAGATTTTTTATGTCATAATTATGATAGATATATGTATTAGTTTGTTTTTTATGTATGACTTATCTCATAAATCAAAAAGTCAAAATTATGAGATAAAAAGTCAAAATTATGAGATAAAAAGTCACAATTGTGATATAAAAAGTCAAAATTATAAGAGAAAGTCACATTTATGATGTAGGATGTCGAAATTATGAGAAGTCAAAATTATGAGATAAAAAGTATCAATTATGAGATAAAACATCAACATTATGAGAAAGTCAATTATGTAGAAAGTCTAAATTATGGGATAAAGTCACAATTATGAGATAAAAAAGTAAAAATTATGAGATAAAGTCAATTATGATGTAGAAAGTCTGAATTTTGAGATAAAGTCACAATTATGAGATAAAAAAGTAAAAATTATGAGATAAAGTCAATTATGATGTAGAAAGTCTGAATTATGAGATAAAGTCACAATTATGAGATAAAGTCAGTTATTATGAAGAAAGTGTAAATTATTAGATAAAGTCAATTATTATGAAGAAAGTGTAAATTATGAGATAAAAAAAATCACAATTATGAGATAAAATGTCCAAATTATGATGTAGAAAGTCAAAATTATAAGAGAAAGTCACATTTATGATGTAGGATGTCGAAATTATGAGAAGTCAAAATTATGAGATAAAAAGTCACAATTATGATATAAAAAGTCAAAATTATAAGAGAAAGTCACATTTATGATGTAGGATGTCGAAATTATGAGAAGTCAAAATTATGAGATAAAAAGTATCAATTATGAGATAAAACATCAAAATTATGAGAAAGAAAGTAAATTATGTAGAAAGTCTAAATTATGGGATAAAGTCACAGTTATGGGATAATAAAGTAAAAATTATGAGATAAAGTCAATTATGATGTAGAAAGTCTGAATTATGAGATAAAGTCACAATTATGAGATAAAGTCAATTATTATGTAGAAAGTGTAAATTATGAGATAAAAAGTCACAATTATGAGATAAAATGTCCAAATTATGGAGAAAGTCTAAATTATGAGATAAAAAAAATCACAATTATGAGATAGTCAATTATTATGTAGAAAGTGTAAATTATGAGATAAAAAGTCACAATTATGAGATAAAATGTCCAAATTATGATGTAGAAAGTGTAAATTATGAGATAAAAAGTCACAATTATGAGATAAAATGTCCAAATTATGCTGTAGAAAATCTAAATTATGAGATTTAAAAACTATGCCATGAAAAGTCAAAATGATAAGATAAAAAGTCACAATTATGATACCAAGTCATTATGAGATTAAACATGTAAAATACAAGATAAAAGTAAGAATTATGACAAAAAGTCGAATTATTTGAATAATAAATTGATAAAAAGTTGATGAATTTTTCTGTCATAATTCAGATTTTTTGTAGACGATGTGTTCATTGTCATTGTAGTTAGTAGCAGTAACAGATGTTGTGTTTGTGTGTTTGTAGTAAGTGCTGGAATGTGGATAAGGAGAGCTGTCATCAGGACCCTCATGAGCTTTGGTTCGGGCAGCAGGAGCCGCTGTAGTCTCCGGTGAGGATCACGCTCACTGGGGTCTATTTGGGGTGTGCTGGAGCGGTTCGGTGGTCCCGCTGGATTACAGCTCTGTGGGAGCGCACTAAAGCTCACATTATTTACGACGCTCACGGAGATTAGCGTGTGTCACAGCGCATTAGTGTGAAAACGGATCGCTGTGACCCGCGCCTCTATTCTGGGGCCGTTATCGGGACGCGTGTGGAGTCATGTGGAGGAAAGCATCCGTGTCACGTCTGCGTGAGGAAAGACAGATCACTGTATTATCATCAATTCACATTTCAGAGGGGGTTAATGAGGGACCCACGGCCAACAGAGGGATTTCACATGGATTCAGCCCTATTCTCAGAGCAAATACAACTGGAAAGAGTTTGCACAAGGACTTTAGTGGTACATTTATAGATATGGAACAAATACACTCACATGCTGTTCTGAAATGACAATGGAAAGTTTCTCAGAATTAAGAATTGGCGTCAATAACAGTTTTTAAAGGAAGTCTCTTTTGCTCACTGAGGCTGCATTTGTTTGATCAAAAATATAGTAAAATTATGAATTTTTATTTTTGAATAACTATTTTCTATGTCAATATCAGTAATTGATTGATTTAATCAAAACTGAAATTTCATCATCATTACTCCAGTCTTCAGTGTCACATTTTCCTTCAGAAATCATTCTAATATACTGATTTGCTGCTCAACAAACATTTCTGATTATTATCAATGTTAACACTGACCAATATTTTTGTGGAAACCATGATATATTTCAGAAAGTTCAAAAGAACAGCATTTATTTGAAATTATGTGATACGCAGGCAGAATTATGAGATAAAAGATGTATTATCTTATAATTATGACTTAGTATTTCATTGTTTTATCTCATAGTTTTGACTTTTTCTTGTATGGCATAGTATATGAGATACTACACTATAAATTGGAATTATAAAACACTAAGTCAATTATGAGATAAAACGTTTTAGCAATAAAGAAGTCGCAATTATGACACATCAGAATTATAAGATAAAAGTCACATTTATGAGATAAAGATAAAAATTGGGATAAAAAGTAACTATTATAAGATACAAAGTTAAAATTGAGAAAAAAAGTTAATAATTTGACGAAAAGTCATAATTATCAGAAGAAATATTAACTTATGAAAAAGAAACTTCTTCAGTCAAAATTATGAGATAAACAATTCATTATGAGATAAAAATTGGAATTATGAAACACTAAGTCAATTATAAGATAAAATGTTCAAAAAGTAAAGTCACAATTATGACATAAATCCAAATTATGAGATAAAAATCTAAATTGAGATTAAATGTAACTATTATGAGATAAAGTCACAATTATGAGATAAAAACTTGTTTATGAGATGAAAAGTTATAATTATGAGATAAAAAGTCAAAATTATGAGATAAAAAATTGGAATGATAAAATTAAATCAATTATGAGATAAAAGTCACAATTATGACATACAAATCAAAATTGAGATGAAAAGTAACTTTTATGAGATAAAAGTTATTTATGAGATAAAAAAATCTAAAGTCACAATTATGAGATAAAAATCTAGTAACTATTATGAGATGAAGTCAAAATTATGAGATTAAAAAGTTAGAATTATTAAACACTGTCAATTATGAGATAAATTGACAGCAGAAATGATAAAGTCACAAGTATGACATAAATCTAAATTATGAGATAAAAGTCAAATTTGAGATTAAAAGTAAGTATTATGAGATAAAAGGTTGGAATTGTGAGACTAAAAAAATTGAATTATGAAACTCAAGTCAATTATGAGATAAAACATCTTAATTCTAAAATAAAGTTGAGATAAAGTCATAATTATCTGTGATAATATCTGTACTGTCACTTTTGATCAATGTAATGAATAGATGTGTTCATTCATTGTCTAAAAGCAGTTTTCGAACCCTAATGTGGACTGTTTTGTTTCAGTGTTCCTCACCGGTGACGAGGGCGTCCGCAGTGGTCATGTGCATCAGGACTCCGTCACTGAGCGGCCAGTTATCGGCGTCCAGCTTCAAGGCTCCTAGACCCCCGAGAGCGGCCAGTTCCTGCTGAATCTGTTTCCCCGAGATGCACATTTCCCACCGGCCCTTGCGGTATCCCAACGCGTCTCCCACTCCTCCGAGAACCATCGCGGCCTGGAACTTGTCCATGAAGATCCTACAGCATCAAGTGGAGCTCCTGAAGGGCTGGAGGTGACCTTCTTGAATTGAACCCAGACACAACAGCTGTACGTGAGCGAGATTAAGCCCAGCCCTCTGTTTACTCCTGCAGGGCTTCAGCATCTGAACTCGCTCCAGACGTTATCAGCAGCTCTTTGTGTGACGGACTGAGCTGCGATCAGGTGTCTCCTAAAAAGGCAACGGCCGTGGCAGCAGGGTAAGAGGGTCTGTCATCTGCTCCAGGACCCTCAGAACGGCATGCTACTGTCCCACACACACCAAACACTCGAGATCTACTGACGGATCACGCAGTTTATAATTATGTCGAATCCCTGCACACTTTTTGTGAACTACTTTTTAGTCAATACTTTCAGCAAGTATGAAAACGATAGGAAAACAAAGCAAAACATTTTAGACTATTTAGAAATTGCGCCAGGACAAAAAGGATGTATGGGCACTGTACTTTTTGTGAATGAATCATTTGTGTTTGTAATTCTAATCAGAATGTAATGACTTTCTCTGCCTTTTCAGCTGAACTCCTCGTCCAATCACGTGACTCCATTCTGGTAAGCAACGCCCCTTTTTCTCCACCTTCTTCCTTACTACTTTTTTTCTCATTCAGTGTCACTCAGAGACTCGTTACAGAAGTTGTGTTGCAAAGATTGTTTTATGTTGATGATGATGTGAATTTGGAGTCACACCAGATTATGAAGTCAATTATGAGTTAAAAGATCTTAATTTTAAAATAAAGTCACAGTTATGGCATAAATCCAAATTATGAAATAAAAATCTAAATTGAGATGAAAAGTAACTTTTGAGGTAGTCAAAATTATTTTATTACAAAATTAGAATTATGAAACACTAAGTCAATTATAACAACACTAAGTCAATTAAAACAAATTATGAGATAAATCAAAATTATGAGATAAAATTAATATTGAGATGAAAAGTAATTTATGAAAGTCACAATTATGAGATAGTTATTTATGAGATGAAAAGTTATAATTATGAGATTAAATAGAATCCAAATTATGAGATTAAAATTGGAATTATGAAAGTAAATCAATTATGAGATAAAACGTCTTAATTCGAAAATAAATTTACAATTTTGACATAAATCCAAATTCTAAGATAAAAGTAATACTTATGAGATAAAAATCTAAATTGAGATGAAAAGTAACTATTATGAGATAAAGTAAAAATGATTAGATTAAAAAATTGGAATTATGAAACACGAAGTCAATTATGAGATAAAACATCCTAATTCTAAAATAAAGTCACAATTGTGAGATAAAAATCAAAATTGAGATGAAAAGTAACTATTATTAGATAAAAAGTTATTTATGAGATGAAAATAAAAGTCACAATTATGAAACTAAATCAATTATGAGATAAAATGTCTTCATTTTAAACTAAAGTCACAATTATGAGTCACAAAGTCACAGTGTCTGCACGCTACTGGTCAACTACTGTTAACGATAAGAAAACAAAGCAAAACATTTTAGACTATTTAGAAATTGCACCAGGACAAAAAGGATGTATGGGCACCGTACCTTTTGTGAGTTAAAAAATTGGAATTATTAAACTAAATTAATTATGAGATAAAATGTCTTAATTCTAAAATAAAGTGACAATTATGACATAAATCCAAATTATGACATCAAAACTGAGCTGAAAAGTAACTATTATGAGATAAAACGTCATGAGATGAAAAGTTATAATTATGAGATGAAAAGTCACAATTATGAGATTAAAAAATTTGATTTATGAAACTAAATGAATAAGATGAAACATGTTAATTCTAAAGTAAAGTCACAGTTATGAGATAAAAATCAAAACTGAGATAAAAGTAACTATTATGAGATAAAACATTATGAGATGAAAAGTTATAATTACAATCAATTAGAGATTAAAAAGTCACAATTATGAAACTAAAGACATTTTCTTTCATAAATGATTGAGATAAAATTCTATAATAAGAATTGCTCCGCCTTTTTAACCAAAGTCCTCGTCCAATCAAATGACTCCATTCTGGTAAGTAATGCCCCTTTTTCTCAACCTTCTCCATTCCTACATTTTTCCTCATTTAGTGTCACTAAACACGTTACAGAAGTTGTCGCAAACATTGTTTTCTGTTGATGGTGTGAATCTGGAGTCACACCAGATTATGAATTCATACTTGGGTGGAGAACTTTGTTAAATAATCTTTATTTACATACATAATAAGTCTGATGAACTGACACACGTGACGTGACGAATATCACACAAGCACAGTCATACAGAGCAAAACATGAGTGAACCAAACCAGAGTGAAGAAATTAAAAACAGCGTTAGAAACAGATCCAGACTAACAGGAGAAACTGATCTCTGATTGGTATGTTGAGATATTTCTACAGATAATCTGACATTCTCACCCTCAGGCCATCCAAGATCTAGATGAGTTTGATTCTTGATCAGATTCGTAAAAATGTGTCATTCCATCTTTGTCTCGACAATGGATCACCAATGCAGTGAATGGGTGCCGTCAGAATGAGAGTCCAAACAGCTGATGAAAACATCACAGTAATCCACTCCAGTCCATCAGTTAACATCTTGAGAAGACAAAAGCTCAAACAAATCCATCATTAAGACCTCTTTAACTAAAATACAAGTCTATAATCCATAATAACGCTTCCTCCAGTGAAAAAGTCCATCATCAAAATCCAGCCACATTTTGTTTAGAGCTGTTTTGGTTTGTTAACAGTGCTTGATCTGTGCAGATTTCTCTCCTGATTCAGACCAGACCACTTTTTCACTGGCGGAAGCGTTATTATGGATTATTATTTGAGTTCAAAATGTGTTAATGATGGATTGTTTCAGCTTTTGTCTTCTCAAGATGTTAACTGATGGACTGGAGTGGTTTTGTGGATTATTGTGATGTTTTTATCAGCTCTCATTCTGACGGCACCCATTCACTCACTGCAAAAAAATGTTTTTCTTATATAGATTTTTTGTCTTGTTTCCAGCCAAAATCAAGACGGATTTTCTAGATGTGTAAAATTTTTTGTCTTGTTTTCAGAAAAAAACAAGTCAAAATTAAGTGCGTTTTTGGTTGAAACAAGCAAAATAATCTGCCAATGTGATAAGAAAAATAATCTTGTTTTCTTGTTTTCTGCTTATTGGCAGATTATTTAGCTTGTTCTAAGCAAAAACTTAATTTTGATTTGTTTGTTTTTTTTAAACATTAATAATTTTTACTCGTCTAGAAAATCCTTCCCGATTTAAGAATTTTTAGATATTTTGGCTGGAAACAAGACAAAAAATCTAAGTTAAGAAAAGCATTTTTTGCAGTGCTGCAGAGGATCCATTGGTGAGACACTGATGGAATGACATATTTCTACAAAGTCTTGGATGGCACATAAATTTTTGAGTCAAGTATTCCTCTGAACAGTGAAATTTCAAAACAAACGCAACTGACATGTTTGATTGTCGACGTCACATGACTAAACAAAGCTTATTCTGCACGATTAATACTGACACACAACCAGACATGCACCTGTATGCTGAGCTTGTGACATGCTGTTGAAAACACACCGGTGTGAGTGTGCTATGAAGCCCGACAGATTGTCACGATGTGATCATGTAGTTCAGTCAGGGAATGCACTGAAATGCATTTGTTTGTTTTCAATTATAAAGTCAGTATAGAGAGACTCGGCCTCCCAGAAGCGCTCATTATAGAGTCTGGTGATTTCCTGCCGTCACGATCGGACGAGCGAATTCCACAAAGTCATCGATGAGCACCGGCCACGCACCTGATGACAACGAAACACAATCGCCATCAAACGCTGACTTGAATATTCAGTTTCATTCTGAAATAGTGAAGTTGATGAATCAGACTCACCCTCCTCGTCATAGTTGGACATGTCATCTGCGATCATGTTTCCAAAGTCCAGCAGCAGGTTCCACGTGTCTTTAGGGATGGATTTTTTATGATGCTCCTTTACAGAAACAAGACAGATGAGAAGCAAAACCATCATGGGTTGAATTTCAGATCGAACTCCAGACAGGTACGTGAACACGTGTTTCAGAGAGCAGAATCACACGCTGCGTTCTCAGCATCAGCGTCAAATACATATATATAGTATCACCAAAAATAGCCCTGGTTTAGTTTAGTTATGTTGAACAGATCAGTGATGCAGTGAGAATGTGTTTTGTGTGTTTCTACACAGGAGCTTGTGGTTTTGTGATTATAGTTATTTAATAAGTGACATACCACAAGGAAAGTGTTCCAGAGGTCAAGAAACTTAAAGCGGCCGGTCAGAATGAGATTCCAGTAGGCCACAGCCATCTCCAGATCTAAGACACAACAAAACACATTTATGAAGGTAAATTTAGGACTTTTCAGCACCAAGTTAAGAAAATGTAAGGAATAAATTGAATGGAGCACAAAATGTCAATATGTGACCTTGGACCACAAAACCAGTCATAAGTGTCAACTTTTCTCAATTAAATAAATAAGCTTTTCCATGGATGTATGGTTTGTTAGGATAGGACAATATTTGGCTGAGATACAACTATTTGAAAACCTGGAATCTGAGAGTGCAAAACAATCTAAATATGGAGAAAATCACCTTCAAAGTTGTCCAAATGAAGTTTTTAGCAATGCATATTAATCAAAAATGAAGTTTTGATATATTTATGGAAGGAAATTGACACAATATCTTCATGCAACATGATCTTTACTTAATATCCTAATGATTTTTGGCATAAAAGAAAAATTGATAATTTTGACCTATACAATGTATGCTCCAGTGTCACATATTACTAAATCCTCTGACCACACTTACTGTAAAAATGCTTTCTTACTTAGATTTTTTTGTCTTGTTTCCAGCCAAAACATCAAAAAAATTTAAATCAAGAAGGATTTTCTAGACAGGTAAAAATTATTTTTCAGAAAAAAAAAACAAGTCAAAATTAAGTGAGTTTTTGCTTGAAACAAGCAAAATATATATATTTTTTTCTGTTTGAAACTGGATTTTTGTGCTTACCCCATTGGCAGATTATTTTGCTTGTTCTAAGCAAAAAACTCACTTAACTTTGACTTGTTTTTTTCTGAAAACAATGATTTAAGATTCTTCTTGATTTAAGATTTTTTTGATATTTTGGCTGGAAACAAGACAAAAAATCTAAGAAAGTGCTGCAGAAAGTGATGTTCATCCTCAGTTTTTCTTTCTTGTTTTCCAGTGCAAATCTAAAGATTCCAACATCAAGGTACGTTTACTGGAGAAACACAATGGTAAGTCATCTTGTTTTATGAGAAATTGATCAAAATGCAGTTTATGATTAAAACAAGAACAAATATCTGCCAGTGGGCTCTAGAAAAATCTACTTAATTCAAAGGGAAAACAAGTTTTCATTCCCCAATTGTTCTTGTTTTCACTTCATTTTGTCAAGGAAAAAAGACTTCATTTCTTCTGTCATTGTGTTTCTCCAGTAAACATATCCGATTTAAGGACGTTGAGATATTTGCACTCGAAAACAAGACAAACATTTGGAAGAAGATTGCATGGCAAAAATGATAAAAAATCAAGTTTAATGCCCACCAACTAAATAGACCTGTGTTTGTATGATCACACCGACCTGCACTACTGCACCACCCCTGTGTAGGGAACAGCAGAGCTGACATTTACTAGACTAATCACTCACCTAAGCTCTTCTGCCCGGGGCTCTTGGCAAAGCTAAACGTGAACTGATAGAAGTCTCTGAACTTCCCAGAATCCTTCAGCTCCTGCTCTAGTCTGGGTAAAAGACTTCTCAGCTTCTCTGGACTGTCACACCTACACAAACACATGCAAAACACGCTGTAAGAGGAAATACTGCATGGGAATCATGTCAAACTGAATGAAATCAGGCTTTATCATGGATCTCACACTGCAAAAAAAGGCTTATCTTACTTAGTATTTTTGTCCTGTTTCTAGTCAAAATCTAAAAAAAATTCTTAAATTAAGATGCATTTATTAGATAAGCAAAATCACATACAATATTTAGTCTTGTTTACAAGGCAAAAGTGCAGTTTGCTTAAAATGAGTAAAATTATCTGCCCGTGGGGTAAGTAATACTCATTTCAAAAATATTTTACTTACCCCATTTGCGGATAATTTTACTTGATTCCGAGGGAAAAAACTAAATTAAGTGCTTAAAACAAGACTAAATATCTTATGTCATTTCGCGTCTTAATTTAAAAATTTTTTATATTTTGACTCGAAAAAAGACTAAAGTAAGATAAGCCTTTTTGTGCAGTGCATTTCATAACATTTGTATTTTATTATTTATTTTTGATTGTCTTGTGTAGAGCTGCTTTACAGATCAAATTAAATTTGTTTCATAATTGATGATTTTGCAACATTAACATATATTGTTTATTACTGTTAAGCTGCTTTTGTACTGTATTGAGCTTGTTTTAATAATCAAAACATTTCTAATTATTATCAATGTTAAAAACAGTTGTGCTGCACAATAGTTTTGTGGAAACCATCATACATTTTATTTTTTTAAGGATTCACAGATGAATAGAAAGTTCAAAATAACAGCATTTATTTGAAATAGAAATCTTTCTTAACATTATAAATGTCTTTACGGTCACTTCTCATCAATTTAATGCATTCTTAATGATTAAAAGCACTGATTTCCTACATTCTCCAAACTTTTAAATAGTGATGTATTAATAGTTTCCACAAAAATATTGGGCAGCAAAAATGTTTTTAACATTGATAATAATCAGAAATGTTTCTCGAGCAGTAAATCAGTATATTAGAATGATTTCTGAAGGATCATGTGACACTGAAGACTGCAGTAATGATGCTGAAAATGCAGCTGTGCGTCGCAGAAATAAATTACATTTTAACAGATATTCACATAGACAACAGTTACTTTAAATATGAATAATATTTCACATTTTTTACTGTATTTTTGATTAAATAAATGCGGAAGTGTCTTGTTTTGGTTTTGTGAACAGCAGGTATCTCACCCCAGCTCTGACATCCCGTCCAGGAACTCTTTTCTGCTAAACTCGCACTGCGTCGCCGCTCTGAACTTCCAGGCCACGATCAGGACGCTGACGCTAGCCGGATCCAGCAGGAGGTCGTCGCAGAACTGCTGGATCCCGTCGATGCCGATCTTATTCTCATCGTGTGGATCTGCAGACACAAGCAGCACAAATGAAGGTCCAAACACACACAGACACAGACTCGCTCACGGCGGCTCACCTTTATAGCGGTTGTAGAGCTGATCCAGCTTCTTGCGGTCCACCGGTGTTTTCATGGGGTCTCTGCGGGAGAGCTCAGGGTTCTGGAAGTAGTTATTGCTGGCCGTCTCTAGTCTCCAGTCATTGTGGGTCAGGCAGTACAGGGCGGTTCTCTCTGCGGCCCGCGTGAAGGACGTGAACTGACGGATCTTCTCCTTCTGGGACGACTTCAGTTTATGCTGGAGGAGGAGAAGAGAACAACGAAACCAGCCTCAGTAACCCGTCTGCCCTACTGTTAACCATTAGTTACAGTAAACACGGGTCGTTAGTCAAGCCTGTCACCAGTGTGTGGAATCTCAACATGACACGACACCACAGGATATTAAAAAAAAAAGTAATTACTTTTAAAATTAACTTTTTATCTTACAATTCCAAGTTTATGTATATAATTCCCAGTTTGTCTTACGATTCTGTTTCTTTTTCCATGCAATTCCCAGTTTATAACTTATGATTCCGTCTTTTTTACTTACAATTCCCATTTTATATCTTAGGATTTCGTCTTTTTTATCTGCAATTCCCAGTTTTTTACGATTCCGTCTTTTTTACTTGCAATTCCAAGTTTATATTTTATGATTCCGTTTTTACTTGCGATTCCCAGTTTGTTTTACGATTTTGTTTCTTTTTCCATGCAATCCCGATTTTATATCTTACAATTCCGTCTTTTTTACTTGCAATTCCCAGTTTATATCTTACGATTCCATCTTTTTTTACTTGCAATTCCCAGTTTATATCTTACGATTCCATCTTTTTTTACTTGCTATTCCCGGTTTGTCTTACGATTCCGTCTTTTTTACTTGCAATTCCAAGTTTATATTTTATGATTCCGTTTTTACTTGCAATTCCCAGTTTGTCTTAAGATTTTGTTTCTTTTTCCATGCAATCCCGATTTTATATCTTACGATTCCATCTTTTTTTACTTGCAATTCCCAGTTTATATTTTATGATTCCGTTTTTACTTACAATTCCCAGTTTAAATCTTATGATTCCGTCTTTTTATCTGCAATTCCCAGTTTATCTTACAATTCCGTCTTTTTACTTGCAATTCCCAGTTTATATCTTACGATTCCATCTTTTTTTTACTTGCAATTCCCAGTTTATATCTTACGATTCCATCTTTTTTACTTGCAATTCCAAGTTTATATTTTATGATTCCGTTTTTACTTGCAATTCCCAGTTTGTCTTAAGATTTTGTTTCTTTTTCCATGCAATCCCGATTTTATATCTTACGATTCCATCTTTTTTATCAGCAATTCCCAATTTATATTTTATGATTCTGTCTTTTTACTTGCATTTCCCAGTTAATATCTTATGATTCTAACTTTTTTTCACAGAATTTCAGAGTAAAAGAGTGCATTTCAATATTAGTATTAGTGATTACCTATTATTTTTTATTCTGTGGCACAAACAAAAACAGAATCACAACATGTGAAGTCAAAATTCAGAGAAAAAAGTCAGAATTGTGTAAACTCAAAATTGCAAAGGAAAAAAAATCAGAATTCTGAGTTTACTTCTTAGAAAAAGACTTAAAAAAACTTTAAAAAGTCAGAATTGTGAGATAAAAACACATTTTTTTATGTAAGTGGACAATACTCCCACACCTATAAACAGTTACTATATTTATAACCATTATATTTATGCCAGATTACCAGTTACTACAGTCAAATTACCTTCATATTGGATCTTTAAAAAGTTTCAGAATTTATCTTTATTATTTTTCGAGGACAATGGTTTACCATATGACACAACTTACCATAGTAATATGTGTAGAACAGGTAATATAATATTTACGGAAAACAGTTTACCAGAGTAAACGGACATCACATGTATATGACATTATGAAGATTAGAAAATGTTTATAACATCCTTATATACGAAGAGCCTGATTTGAAGGTTAAATCAAACCTTTATCATAAGTACAGTGGTTTAACCATGATATAGTAGTAGTATGAGCTGGTAATACCCTGGTATTCTAAAATGCATCACAGTATTGATTACCACATTCGTACACCATGATATTAAGGTGTTATTACTGTAGTATTCTAGTTTCTGAAGGGTTAAAGAGCTCAGTATGAGAAGAGGAACCGGTTCCGGTGAGCCGCTTCGACTCAAACCCCCTCAGCTGACTCTCCGTTTCCCTCATAAACTGCCGCTCGGAAAACAGCGCGACTGAAGCGCAGAACGAGCGTCTGTCTGCAGTCGTCAAACTGCCCCGGTGGCATTTCAGATAAACACTACTGCCCCCTGCGCGCGCCTCGAGTTTGCTCACCTACCATCTTTTCACGCGCTGCTTCATCTCCGGCGGATCTCCCAGTGCGCATGCGCGGAAACCCACCACAGCTCGCACTCAGGGGAACGCTGGGAATTGTAGTTTTTACACCTATGCGGCTCTCGAAGTTAGTATATAGTTGTGAATAATTACTGAATTATTTGTAATTACAAAAAAATATTGCTATGAGTAATTATATGGCAAAATCAAACAGCTCAACCTACAAGTTTCCCCACATTTATGACCATAATCTATGGAAGTCCATTTTATCACTACGGAATAAAAAAAAAAAAAAAGGTAATTGTGACTTTTTTTTCACAATTCAGTTTTTTATTGCAATACCCTAAGTTCTTATCTGACCATTTGGACTTTTTGAATGAAACAAACTAACGATTCTAAGAAAAAAGAAAAAAAAAGTCTGAATTGGGAAATATAAACTTAGAATTCTGACTTTCTCTCAATGTTGAGTTAACATTTTGCAAGGAATAAAAAATAAAGTTAATTGCAAAACTTTTTTTTGTCACAATTGTGAGTTCGTATTTTTTTCTCAGTGAGAAACTATGAATTTATATCTCAGAATTTTGCATTTATATGTCGCAATTGTGTTTGACTTTTTCTCTCACAATTCATACTTTTTTTCTTGCAATTCTCTTTGTACCAAATAAACTCACAATTCTAAGAAAAAAAGTGTAAATTGTGAAATATAAACTTAGAAATCGGACTTTCTTGCAATTTTAAATTGACATTTTGCAATTCTGGTGTGTTTTTTTTTGGCAAGGAATAAAAAAAAAAATTATTGCAACAATAAAATTTTAAATGACAATTCTAAGTGAGAAAGTATGAGTTTATGTAGCAGAATTTTGCATTTATGTCGCAATTCTGTTTTTGTTGTTGTTGTTAAAATAGATAATTTCGACTTTTTGTTTAATAATCCTGCCTTTTTTCTCGCAATTTCTAGTTTATATCTCACAATTTTTACTTTTCATAACTTCTTTTCTTCTCAGAACTGCTAGATACTTGCAATTTTTTTGTTTATATCTCGCAATTCGTAATTTCTAGTATTATGATAGATAGGCTACTCATAAAAAAGTCGCAATTCGCTTTTTTATTTATTGTTATTCCGTTAACATTCAGTGACTCCTAGATAATTCCATTCATGATTTACTCACTTCTTCCAGGAGCAGAATGAGAACTACAAATCCCAGAATGCACTCGCGTCTGTTATGATTCAGAAGTCAGCACAGTTCTGTTTTCAGAGCTAATAATCATCAAACAGCTGAAAAACGAGCACTGACAGCAATGACAGCCACCGATCTGTGCGACACACAAACGCGACTAACGTTCGTCGATGTTCCGCTAACTTTCGGCGAAGTTTAATCGAGTATGCGCGCGTCCGTTGCCGCGGGCTCGAGTCTGTCAGGAGCCGCTCAACGGTCGCCCGCGCTCGGATAACACTCTGATCATCCCCCGCGAACCCGTTACCTGCTCTGGGACTCAAACTGGATCTTACCGGCGGATGTCTGTGTCTCCGGTAGCCTTATGCCGGTTTAGGAGCCGCCTGAGGCCGGTGTGCGCGCGCAGCGCTCGCTCTCAGTATGTGGCGTCACAAGAGCGCGATTGTTTCCTTCATTGACTGACGAGTTCTGCCAGTTAACAGCACTGCACTTACCAGGTATGAGTTAGTACTCTCTTTCTCTTTCTGTATTAGCGCTGATATGAACGCGTTTGTTAATGTAGTTGAAGTCAATGATTGAGGCAGCCTTGAGGAATAATCCGCTGAAACGCGTTTGATGGAAGAAGGGTCAAATCCCGGGGATGATTCGGTAGATATCCGCCTTATACTTTCAAAAACACATTTCTAGTCATGCTAATTAACGCGAAGGCAGTCGACATTAGTCAGTTATTAAGTGAAATGATTCTTAAACATCAACAACGCGTCATCGCTGTGTGTCTGTGATGCTCATGTGTGTCATATTACATCTGGAGCATTTGATTAAAATGGAAATATTATGTATATTTAATTTTTCCTTAATGTTATTTTATATATTTTAGATTTCATTTAGATTAGTTGTTATGCATTTGTTCCACCTCCTAAATTCAATAATGTACACACTGCAAAAAATGCTTTTCTTGTTTCCAGTCAAAATATCTAAACATTTTTAATCAAGAAAGATTTTCTAGATGAGTAAAAATGCTTGTCTTGTTTTCAGAAAAAAACAAGTCAAAAGTAAGTGCATTTTTACTTGAAACAAGCAAAATAATCTGCCAATGTTTGGAATAAGATTTTTTTGCTTACCCCATTGGCAGATTATTTCGCTTGTTCCAAGCAATTTTTTTTTTTTTTTTCTGAAAACAAGATTTTTTTTTTTACTCATTTAGAAAATCCTTCTCGATTTAAGAATTTTTAGATATTTTGGCTGGAAGCAAGGCAAAAAAATCTAATCTAGAAAAACATTTTTTTGCAGGGACAAGTTAATATAATCTATAATCCAAGAAAAGATTAAACAATAGCTAATAGAAATTAATAAATAAAAGTTGCTGGGAGATCTAGAAATATAAATTGATATTAGTTAGCAAAAATCAGACAGCTCAGCCTATAAGTTTTCCATATTTATAGACATATTTTTTAGAAGTCCTTTTCACCACAGAGTTAAAAATATAAAAAGGTAAGTGTGACTTTCTCTCTTACAATTCATACTTTTTCTTGCTCAGATCTCACTATTTGGACTCTTTGCATGAAAAAAAATCACAATTCTAAGGAAAAAAGTCTGAAATGTGAAATATAAACTCAGAATTCTGACTTTCTTGCAATTTCGAGTTTACATATTGCACTTCTGTTTTGTTTTACAGCAAAGAATAAAAAATAAAAAACTTTTTTTCCTCTTACTTTTCTTTTCAGAACTTTTCTTTGTTTTCTTTGTACATTTTAGATTTCATTTAGTTTAGTTAATAATATGCATTTGTTCAACCTCAAAAATTAAACGATATACAAATAAGTTAATAAAATAAACCAAGGAAAGATAAAAACAATAGCTAATAGAAATCTAAAAATAAGAAAAAGTACAAGCTTGTATAAAAATATATATATATTCTTATTAGTTTCTTATTAGGATACTAGCATTTATAAATGTGAATCTGACAAATCTATGATTTAATTAATAAAACCTAAGCATATCATAACTTCATAACTTTTTTTTGATAGTAGTTCTTCCCTCCATTAATATTCCACTGTCAGTCAATCTTTAATGGGAATTTAATGAATGTTAATATTGAAAGTTTAACTCTAGCACAATGTCACTTACTAATTTAGGCTTATGCATATTTTAAAAAACATCTATTTAATGTTTTTTTTTTATTGTTATTTAATACATTTATTTTCCAACAGAGAGTGCATGCAGCATATTATCTGTGTAATTTTTCTGAGATGGTAGTGTGACGTCATTAGATGATCATTATTTGATCAATATGAGCTGACGAACTGAATTCTGCTGCTGCAGTCTGAGTGTTGTTGATTTCTGAGTTTTTCAGCCTTTTTTCTGATGATTTAGTGAAGAAATGCTGATGAATATGAGAGTGTGTCAGTGCCTGCAGTGCGTCTCAACCTGTATTTCTGCAGGATGTAGGTGTGACGGCGGTAAACACACAGCTTGTTTGTCTAGTTAGTGACACACCTGTGAGCTCAGCTGATTCAGAAGTCTTTAACATTGATCTGTAGGGTGAGAACATAAGCTTTCATATCTATATAGAAGTGTCCACAATACAATAAAACAGATTCCATGTGGTTTATGCTCGTCACACTGTCATAAAACAGACTAATCTGGATTACTGGGGTAATCAGTGTTAGAGAGTGTTCATTACATTACTCAAGAACCTCTATATGCCAGTGTTTTAGTTTAATATAAGTGAGTTTGTCTTTGTTTGTTTTATTATTGTGTTTTTCGTTTAAAATACATTTTCTCAATATTTGCACCCTCAGAAAACGTATTTATTCAGCTTTCAGATGATGCATAAATCTCAATTCCAAAAAATTGACCCTTATGAGTGGTTTTGTGGTCCAGGGTCACAATAATGACCATTAAAATTGAACATTTTTTTAAAGTAAGAGGAAAGTCCAAAGATCTATTCATTTATTTGCATTACAACACTGGGTTATATGGAGACCCAAACATGCTATGTGCATATATGTGACCCTGGACCACAAAACCAGTCATAAGGGTCCATTTATTGAAATTGAGATTTATGCATCATCTGAAAGCTGAATAAATGAGACAATATTTGGCTGAGATACAACTATTTAAAAATCTGGAATCTGAGGGTGCAAAAATATCTAAATATTGAGAAAATCGCCTTTAAAGTAGTCCAAATGAAGTTCTTAGCAATGCATATTACTAATCAGAAATTAAGTGTTGATATATTTACGGTAGGAAATTTACTAAATATCTTCATGGAACATGATTTTTACTTAAGGTCCAAATGATTTTTGGCATAAAAGAAAAAACTTTTTTTTTTAACCCATGCAATGTATTTTTAACTGTTGCTACAAATATATCTGTGCTACTTTGTGGTCCAGGGCCACAAATAATAATGAACATCAAACTAAACATTTGTTTTAAAGTAAGAGGAAAATCCAAAGATCTATTTATTTATTTGCTTGCATTACAAACCTGGGTTATATGGAGCCCCAACCATGATATGTGCACATACGTGACCCTTGACCACAAAACCAGTCCAGGGCTGAGATACAACTATTTGAAAATCTAGAATCTGGGGGGGGAAAAATCTAAATATTGAGAAGATTGCAGATTTTTAAATAGTTTTATCTCAGCCAAATATTTTCCTGTTTATTCAGCTTTCAGATGATGTATAAATCTTAATTTTTTAAAAAAAGGACCCTTATGACTGGTTTTGTGGTCCAGGGTCACATATATGCACATATCATGTTTGGGGCTTCATATAACCCAGTGTTGTAATGCAAATAAATGAAAAGACTATTGGATTTTCCTCTTACTTTAAAACAAATGTTTAGTTTGATGTTCATTATTATTGGACCACAAAACCAATCATAAGGGTCAATTCTTTTAAATTGAGATTTATGCATCACCTGAAAGCTGAATAAATAAGCTTTAGATTGATGTATGGTTTTCTGAGGGTGCAAAAAATATCTAAATATTGTGAAAATCGCCTTTAAAGTTGTCCAAATGAAGTTCCAAGCAATGCATATTACTAATCAGAAATTAAGTTTTGATATATTTATGGTAGGATATTTACAAAATATCTTTACTTAATATCCTAATTATTTTAGGCATAAAAGAAAAATCTATAATTTTTTTTACCCATGCAATGTAAAATGTTTTGGCTGTTGCTGCAAATTTAGGTCACATATGAGCAAAACATAGTTGAGATGATTCAGAATGATGTGTGGAGTGATTAATCTGCACGTTTGTTTCTCTGTGTCAGCGCTCTGATCATCAGCGTGTGGATGTGATCATGCGAGCTCTGTGTGCGGTGCTGTGTCTGGGCCTGGTGGCGGCTCTGAATCGCAAACAGCAGGTGGCGCCGCAGGTCCGCAAGGCGCCGCAGGTCTTCCCCGGGAACCAGTGGGTGACGGAGAACTGCAGGCGGCTCTCCAACCTGCTGCGGCAGAAGCAGTCGGCCGTCCGTAAGCTGAGCGCGGCCGGAGTGGCGGTGGAGAGGGACAAGGCGCTGGCGGCGCCGGAGAAGCTGTTCCGCGTTCACACGCTGGAGGTGTTTCAGCGAGAGTTAAACGAGAGCGAGCGTTCGCTGTTCGAGGCCGTGGAGGGGCTGCAGCGAGTGCTCAAGGGGAACCTCAGAGACGTGGTCAGCATGAAGGACAGCAGCCGCCAGAGACTGCAGGCGCTCAGGGAAGCTGCCATCAAGGTCAGTGCCATATCCTGCAGAAATCTACAGAAGCCTGTCTTGGGGCCAATAAGATCTTTGCGTTCTCATGTAATAATGACCCATATAGGCCTGACCCTCAGTTATTTTAACCAGGTTTGTACTAAGACAGTGACATTTATAGACTAAACTTTGTACACACAAAATGAATCCAGCACATGCAGTTCACCTCCAGAACAAACATGTACAGATAATGTACTCACCCCCTTGTCCTCCAAGATGTTCATGTCTGTCTTTCTTCAGTTGTAAAGAAATTGTTTTTTGCCGAAAACATTTCAGGAGTGTTCTCCATATAGTGGATTTCAATGGTGCCCACGAGTTTGAACTTCCAAAATGCAGTTTAAATGCAGCTTCAAAGGACTCTAAACGATCCCAGCCGAGGAAGAAGAGTCTTATCTAGTGAAACGATTGGTTATTTTCTAAAAATATTTCTTTTTAACCACAAATGCTGGTCTTGTCTAGCTCTGCGATGCGCATGTGTATTCTGTTTACTCCGGTTCAAGACAGTTAGGGCAGAGGTTTTCAAAGCCAAAGGTTCGCAAAAGTATTTTGCTGGACTACAAATTGCATTTTTGTAATATTTTGAAATGTGCTATGATTTCATATTCAAAAGTGACTTATATAATGCATTTAATTTCAAATAAGCAAAACGTAAACACTTAAAAGCGGGCACTTCAAGGTTTCTATAAATATTAGGGATACACCGAATGTTTGGCAACCAAAATTCGGTGACAAGGCAGAATAAATGATAGCGAGCAATGAGGTGATTTGATCCAATAGAGGCGTGCACTAATGATCAAACATGTGGTCAGTGTGGAAGCATTTAAAACTCATTCCCAGCAGCGACAGCGAGAGACTGTTTAGAAGCGCATCGCATGTCTTCATGAGGAGAGAAAGGTTACTGTATGATGACTGAAATCATCCATTAGTCAATCAACTCCAGAACGTTCTGTTGTCTAATACACCAGACACCAATTGTGTTTATTCTGACAGCAGCTCCTTAGCCAGGGTTCAAAGACCAAAGATGACAATCATTCACAAATCTGCTGCTGCCAGCAAACACTAGGACTGAGCTCTTCTTGCGGGTTTACCACTAAATAAAACTCAACATGTTAGTATTGTCATTTTACTGCTGTTCTGTCAAATAAACTAAAAACAATCATTCCAACAGCTCTATTAATACATTTATTCTAACATTCTCCTTTGCTCAGCAAGGCTGCATTTATTTGTGCATTAAAACACATGCCTGATTCAAGAAGGGGCTCTTAAAAATCTCCAAAAAATATTATTTTACTTACTCATAACTTATTAATTTGAAGTTAAATTGTGGTTTGTTGGCAAAAAGCAAATATTGGCTGATTAATTTATGCAAAAAAAAAAAAATTGGCAAAATACATGGGGGAAAAACGGTAATCTGCCTTCAGCCCAGTGTGTAATTTTGTTCGGCTTCGGCCAAGAATTTTCATTTCGGTGCATTTCTAAGCAAAGCGTAAACACTTAGCAGGAGAAAATGAGTCCTTTGAAGCTGCATTTAAACTGCATTTTGGAAATACAAACTCGTGGGCACCATAGAAGTCCACTATATGGAGAACACTCCTCAAATGTTTTCCTAAAAAAGCATAATTTCTTTACAGCTGAAGAAAGAAAGCCGTTAACATCTTGTTTGACAAGGGCTGAGTAAATTTTCTGTTAATTTTTGTTCTGGAAGTGAACTAATCCTTTAAGCTTTTAAATGTTTCTTATATTCTGGGCTCCTCTGCTTGCATTTATATAGTTTGCATCATCAACGAGCTTAATCTTTTAAAGTGAGTGAATGTGTGTCTGCAGGAGGAGCAGGAGTACATGGAGCTGGTGGCGGCGGAGAAACACCAGCAGGAGGCGCTGAAAGTGGCGCAGGACGGCAACAAAACCCTGTCCATGCTGGACGAGATCCTGGAGGACGTGAGGAAGGCCGCTGATCGTCTGGAGGAGGACATCGAGGAACACGCCTTTGACAATAACAAACAGGTGCGGGCTTCAAAACACAGCTGTCAAAGATGAAATACGGCGCGGTGAAGAAGAATGTCTCTGAACCTGAAATACAGACCTTCACATACGTACAGAGTAAAATATGAACTATCTGTGAAATGCTTGACATCGACTGAACAGAACATATGTAATCACCTAAACATTATGAAGAAACACGTGTGCGTGTGTGCGGTTGCACACGTAATCCTAAATACGTTTTTGTCACAAACGGGACGACCAAGAGTGAGGATCCAAATGCAAGGCTTTATTTTGATGATCGTAGACAGGCAGACAGGGTCGAAAACACCAGCAAACATGAACAGCGAAGATAATCCAATAGCGTAATCCAATAAACAAGCGTGGGTCAAAATCCAAGTGGGCAGTCCAAATGAAACAATGAAATGAAAACAAGAAACTAGAAAACTAAGACTAAGACTGGGAAAACAAAAACAGAACTATGGCTAGGGAACAACAAGGAGACTAGGAAACCTGAGAGCAAAGGAAAACGCTTGGTAGAGTCCGCTGGAGCAAAACAATACTTCGCGATGTGTGTGTGTGATGAGCTGGCTTTTATGTCTGATAAACAGGAAGTAACCATAGAGGCAGCAGAGGGAGCAGCAACAGTCAGTGGGGGTAAGGGCTCCCTCTGCTGGCCTGGCGTGACATAGCCCCCCCCCAAGGAGCGGCTTCCAGACGCTCCAAAAAACAACAGGAGGAAACAGTCCAGGGGAGCGGTGGGGGGGCCAGGAGACTGAGGCAGAACAGGTTGGGCAAAGGCCCTCCAGAGCAGGGCAGGAGATTCAGGAGCCCTCCAGGGCAGGGCTGGAGGCAGAGCAGTCCTTTGAGGTGGAGCAAGAGTCTTAGGAGCCCTCCAGGGCGGAGCAGGAGGCTTAGCGACCCTCCGGGGCAGAGCAGGAAGCGTAGAAGCCCTCCAGGGCGGAGCCGAAGGCGGAGCAAGGGGTTTAGGAACCCTCCAGGGCGGAGCAGGAGGCGGAGCGGCCCTCCAGGGCAGAGCAGGAGGCGCAGGAGCCCTCCAGGGCGGAGCAGGAGGCGCAGGAACCCTCCAGGGCGGAGCAGAAGGCGCAGGAGCCCTCCAGGGCGGAGCAGGAGGCACAGGAGCCCTCCAGGGCGAATCAGGAGGCGCAGGAGCCCTCCAGGGCGGAACAGGAGGCGTAGAAGCCCTCCAGGGCGGAACAGGAGGCCGCATTATGGACTGGGACCTGGGGAGAACAGAGATAGAGGAGGCAGACAGAGCAAGGAGAGAAGTAGAGAGTTCATGGGAGAACGTGGCCTCCATAGCCGTGACCAGGCAGACGAGAACTTCAGGAACGACTTTCGTGGCAGTTCCTGGGCAGACAGAGACTTCTGGAACGGCCCCAGACGCCAAGACAGAGATGACAGGGAACCTAGGCGGTGCAGGCAGAGCAGGGAGTCTTGGCGGGGCAGACAGAGCAAGGGACCTTGGCGGAGCAGACAGAGCAAGGGACCTTGGCGGAGCAGACAGAGCAAGGAGTCTTGGCGGAACAGGCAGAGCAAGGAACCTTGGCGGAGCAGGTAGAGCAAGGAGTCCTGGCGGAGCAGATATAGCAGGGAACCCTGGCGGTGCTGGCAGAGCAGGGAGCACTGGCGGTGCTGGCAGAGCAGGGAGCACAGGCGATGCGGGCAGAGCGTGAAGCCTTGGCTGAGCGGGCAGAGCGTGAAGCCTTGGCGGAGCGGGCAGAGCGTGAAGCCTTGGCGGAGCGGGCAGAGCGTGAAGCCTTGGCGGAGCGGGCAGAGCGTGAAGCCTTGGCGGAGCGGGCAGAGCGTGAAGCCTTGGCGGAGCGGGCAGAGCGTGAAGCCTTGGCGGAGCGGGCAGAGCGTGAAGCCTTGGCGGAGCGGGCAGAGCGTGAAGCCTTGGCGGAGCGGGCAGAGCGTGAAGTTCCGCTATGTACGCCACCTCCGAAAGAGGTATAGGCGCAGCGGACATGCCTGTAGATGAGGTCTCCAGAACAAACTTGTGGGCAGACTCATGGGCCGAAGAGGCAACTGGGGCGCAGTGTGCAGCCCACACACTCAAAATGGCGATAGCCATAACAGGTAACACAGTTGGCAGAGGAATGCCCTCCGGGTCATTGGGCGTGGGGCTTGGGAGCGTTGGCTCTGTGTGACTTGGGAGCGTTGGTTCTGCATGGCTTGGCAGCGTTGGCTCTGCATGGCTTGGGAGCGTTGGCTCTGCATGGCTTGGGAGCGTTGGCTCTGCATGGCTTGGCAGCGTTGGCTCTGCATGGCTTGGGAGCGTTGGCTCTGCATGGCTTGGGAGCGTTGGCTCTGCATGGCTTGGGAGCGTTGGCTCTGCATGGCTTGGGAGCGTTGGCTCTGCATGGCTTGGGAGCGTTGGCTCTGCATGGCTTGGGAGCGTTGGCTCTGCATGGCTTGGGAGCGTTGGCTCTGCATGGCTTGGGAGTGAAGGCTCTGGATGCTCAGGGGAGATGTGACTTGGCAGTGAAGAAGTAGCTATGACCTGACTCGTCATGACAAGAGCAGCAGTGACTTGATTTGGCGTGAGAGGGACAGCTGTGGCTTGGCTTGGCGTGACAGGAGCAGCTGTGACTTGACTTGGCGTGACAGGAGCAGCTGTGACTTGATTTGGCGTGACAGGAGCAGCTGTGACTTGACATGGCTTTGAGGGAGTGGTTGTGACTTGAGTTGGCTCTGCTGGGGCAGCGGCGGCTGGACATGATTCAGGTGGTACTGCTGTGTCTTGATGTGACGCTGTAAGCGCTGTGGTAACTTGCTTATCTTCTGGAAGTGTTGGGGTGTTTTGCCTTGACTCAGGATGTGCTGCTTGACTTGGCTCAGGAAGTGCTGCTTGACTTGGCTCAGGAGGAACAACTGCTGTAACTTGACTTGACTTGACAGGAGCATTAGCTGTAACTTGACTTGACCTTGCAGAGACAGCAGCCATGATGTGACTTGACTTGACAAGAACAGGAGCTGTGTCGTGACTTGACTGTACCGGAGCAGCAGACATGGCGTTAACAGGCGATGGTTTGGTTGACGTGGCGTTAGCAGATGCTGGCTCGGCTGATGTGGTGTTAGCAGGCGCTGGCTTGGCTGATGTGGCGTGAGCAGGCGCTGGCTTGGCTGACGTAGCATTAGCAGGCGTTGGCATCAGGATTATGGCTTGACGTGCAGGCTCTGGCGTGGCGGCCATCTTGGGTGCAGGCTCTGGCATGGCGGCCATCTTGGGTGCAGGCTCTGGCGAGGCGGCCATCTTGTGTGGTAGCTCTGGTGTGGCGGCCATCTTTGCAGCGGGCTCTGGCGTGGCGGCCATCTTTGCAGCAGGCTCTGGCGTGGCGGCCATCTTTGCAGCAGGCTCTGGCGTGGCGGCCATCTTGACCAGGAACTCAGGAACGGGAGCCATCTTGTGAACGGGCTTTGGGACGGTGGCCTTCTTGTGAACAGACTCGGGAAGGGCGGCCATCTTGGGAATTGGCTCAGGAACAGCAGCCATCATGTGATCAGGTTCGGGGATGGCGGCCATCTTGTGAACAGGCTTGGGGGTGGCAGCCATCTTGTGAACAGGCTCAGGAAAGGCGGCCATCTTGTGAGCAGGGTCTGGAAGAGCGGCCATCTTGTGAACAAGATCAGGAAGGGCGGCCATCTTGTGAACAGGATCAGGAAGGGCGGCCATCTTGTGAACAGGATCAGGAAGGGCGGCCATCTTGTGAACAGGCTCAGGAAAGGCAGCCATCTTGTGAGCGGGGTCTGGAAGAGCAGCCATCTTGTGAACAGGATCTGGATGGGCGGCCATTTTGTGAACGGGTCTTGGGATGGCAGCCATCTTTTGAAGGGGCTCTGGGCTGGCAGACATCTTGTGCTGAGGCTCGGGGCTAGCAGACA
The DNA here is from genome assembly GCF_049309525.1 of Garra rufa. Taxonomy (NCBI): domain Eukaryota; kingdom Metazoa; phylum Chordata; class Actinopteri; order Cypriniformes; family Cyprinidae; genus Garra; species Garra rufa. The sequence goes on from NC_133366.1 coordinate 55,784,877, forward strand.
TCTTGTGCTGTGGCTCAGGACTAGCAAACATCTTGTGCTGTGGTTCTGGGCTAGCAGACATCTTGTGCTGAGGCTCGGGGCTAGCAGACATCTTGTGCTGTGGCTCAGAGTTAGCAGACATCTTGTGCTGAGGCTTTAAGCTGGCAGACATCTTGTGCTGTAGCTCCTCTAAAACACCCATAGTGAACGGAGAGCCAAACAACTGCAGTGCTAAATAAATGTATTGCTGGAGGGTCCAGCCAGGCTGGTGTAGTGGCATCAGGGAACCAAATGGCTCGGAAAGTCCACCACGAAAAAATATCATTAAACAGGCCTCATCCATTGAAGTAGCCTTTGCCAGTGTAATAAAATCCAAAATGTACTCCTCAATGGGACGCTCACCTTGACGGAGACGGATAATCTGGGTGGCTGGGTTCATGGTGAACTGCTGGTGGATAAAGCCGCTGGATCCGGGTGTGGCGAAGTATTCTGTCACAAACGGGACGACCAAGAGTGAGGATCCAAATGCAAGGCTTTATTTTGATGATCGTAGACAGGCAGACAGGGTCGAAAACACCAGCAAACATGAACAGCGAAGATAATCCAATAGCGTAATCCAATAAACAAGCGTGGGTCAAAATCCAAGTGGGCAGTCCAAATGAAACAATGAAATGAAAACAAGAAACTAGAAAACTAAGACTAAGACTGGGAAAACAAAAACAGAACTATGGCTAGGGAACAACAAGGAGACTAGGAAACCTGAGAGCAAAGGAAAACGCTTGGTAGAGTCCGCTGGAGCAAAACAATACTTCGCGATGTGTGTGTGTGATGAGCTGGCTTTTATGTCTGATAAACAGGAAGTAACCATAGAGGCAGCAGAGGGAGCAGCAACAGTCAGTGGGGGTAAGGGCTCCCTCTGCTGGCCTGGCGTGACAGTTTTACAGTTCATGTTTGGAATAGTTAAGATTTTTGAAAGACTAATTAATGTTTGCAAAAGTCTCTTTGCTCAGTTTAACAAATTAAAATAACTATTTTCTATAAGAATAAATTATATAATGTATTACATTTACTTATTTAGCAGACGCTTAATATTGTATTTTAATAATAATTTTTAAATAATAAATAAAAAAATCAGGTAGCTAGAATAGAATAAATGCGTTCGAGAGTCAATTTTAATGTATTTGTTTTTTAATTAATAAAAGGAAAACAAGTAGATCAAACAGAAAAATAATAGAGAACACTACTGTTAGAGAGTCCATTTTTTTATTATTGTTTTAATAAATAAAAAGAAAACAAGTAGATCAATATAAATAGAATAGAGAATGCTAGTTTTAGAGGGTCAGTTTTTCATAATTGTTTTAAATAAATAAAATGTAAACAAGTAGATAGAATAGAAAAACAATAGAGAACTAGTTTTAGAGGGTCAATTTTTTATTTTTTTATAAATAAAAAGAAAAGAAGTAGATAGATAGAAAAAGAATAGAAAACAGTAGTGTTAGAGGGTCTATTTTTATTTTTTTATTTTTTAATAAAAAGAAAACGAGTAGATCAAATAGAGAACACAAGTGTTAGTCAATTTATTTTAATAAATAAAAAGGAAAAAGTAGATAGAATCGAAAGAGAAGAGTCATTTAGAGGGTCATTTTTTAAAATAAATATGAAAGAAAACAAGTAGATCAAATAGAAAAAGAATAGAAAACACTAGTTTTAAAGGTTCCTTTTTTGTAAATAAAAAGAAATCAAGTAGATCAAATAGAAAAAAGAATAGAGAATGCTAGTGTTAGAGGTTTAAACTATTTTTTTTATCATAAAAAATATTATTTTTCTGGTGATGCAAAGCAGCTATTAGTCCCGTCTTTATTGTCATTAAAAATATTAATTTTAACACTTTTTACTTTATATTTTAACTCTTTTTTTTGGTGTAGCATAACCTACCTAGCTTAAATTGTGAAAGAATGAGTATTAGTTGACGTTCATCTCTGTGTGTCCAGATGAAGGGTGTGAACGTGGAGGCGGTCCTGAGGGTGGAGGAGGATGAGGAAGACGGCAAGAGGAAGAACGCGTCGAGGCAGGTGGCCAAAGGCAATCTGGGGCTCAGCATGCTGATCGACTCTCAGAATAACCAATATGTGCTGACCAAACCACGCGACTCCACCATCCCCCGCGCCGACCACCACTTCATCAAGGTCAGCACCTGATCTCTGACCTCTGACCTCTCACTGAGTGTGAGCCAAACGCAGGCTCAGCACTTTCACTCGGATGAGAAACGATCAACAAAAACCTTCATTTCCAGTTTGTTTAGAAGGCAGTCTCATGTGACACTAATGTAGATATAATCGAATGTGATTTAACTGTGTTTGGTGGCAGGATCTGGTGTGCGTGGTCATGTTGTCTCTGCCGTGCGGCTGGCTCTGTACGCTGATGGGACTGCCGCCCATGTTCGGTTACATCATCTGTGGGGTTCTGCTCGGCCCATCCGGACTCAACAGCATTAAAGTGAGCGATAAACCTGTTCAGATACACTGCTGTTTAAAAGTTCAGGATCAGTACGATTTTTTTGATGTTTTTTTTAAAGTTTCTTATGCTCATCACGGCTGATCAAAAATACAGAAAAAATATTAATATTATTATGATGCAAAACAATGTTTTTCTATATTAATATACATACAAATTTAATTTATATCTGTAATTTTCAGAATCATTATTGCAGTCTTCAGTGTCACATGATCCTTCAGAAATCATTCTAATATACCGATTTATTAACATTTATTATTTGTGCTGCTTTATATTTTTTTGCAACCTCTGATACTTTTTTCAGGATTCTTTGATCGATAAAAGGTTACAAAGAACAGCATTTATTTAAAATAGAAAGGTTTTCTAATAAAATACACTACTGTTCAAAAGTTAGGGGTCAGTAAATTTCTATTCTTGCTTTTTTTTTGAAAGAAATTAATACTTCTTTTCACCAAGGATGTGTTAAATTAATAAAAAGTGATAGCATAGATTTACACACTGCAAAAAAAATGCTTTTCTACTAGATTTTTTTTATCTTGTTTCCAGCCAAAATATCTAAAAATTCTTAAATCAAGAAGGATTTTCTAGACAAGTAAAAATATTGTCTTGTTTTCAGAAAAAGCAAGTCAAAATTAAGTGAGTTTTTGCTTGAAACAAGCAAAATAATCTGCCAATGGGGTAAGAAAAATAATCTTGTTTTCTGTTTGAAATAAGATTTTATTGCTTACCCCATTGGCAGATTATTTAGCTTGTTCTAAGCAAAAACTCACATCACTTTGACTTGTTTTTTTCTGAAAACAAGAAAATAATTTTTACTTATCTCGAAAATCTTTCTGATTTAAAATGTTTTTAATATTTTGGCTGGAAACGAGACAAAGTAAAAAAAGCATTTTTTTTGCAGTGCATTGTTAGATTTGCATCAAAGAAGCCTGAAACAAAGTATCACAGGTTCCAAAAAATATATGTTTCCAACATTGATCATTCTAATAATAAATCAGTATATTAGAAGGATTTCTGAAGAATCATGTGGCACTAAAGACTGGAGTAACAGCTGATGAAAATTCAGCTTTGCATCACAGAAATAAATTATATTTTAAAATATATTAAAATTAAAACCATTATTTTAAATTGTAAAAACATTTTGCAATATTAAAAGTTTTTTTCTGTATTTTTGATCAAATAAACGCAGCCTTGATGAGCATTAAAAACTTTAAAATACATTAAAAATCCCAAACTTTTGAGGTGCAGTGTACATGCAGATCTCACTGGACACGTATGTGATACTGTTTCCTGTTCCTCCTGCAGTCTATGGTTCAGGTGGAGACGTTAGGAGAGCTGGGTGTGTTCTTCACTCTTTTTGTGGTTGGTCTGGAGTTTTCACCCGAACGCCTCCACAAGGTAAGAACAAGTGCAACACGAAAAGGACAAAAGACAAAATCAACAGGCTTGAGAAAAGAGCTTATTTAGTGAAACTTATTTAGTTCCAAACCTTACGAGGAAAGAAGATGTCGTTTTAAAGATGAAGCCACTGACGTCTGTAGTATTTTTGTTTTCCATGCTACCGTCAGCAATCTTCAACATATCATCTTTGGAGTTTAACAGCTTGGAAAAATCTTGAGGTTGAGTAAACAATGACAGGATTGTTTTTTTTTTGTTTTTTTTTGGATGAACTGTCTCTTTAAGAAAAGCATGTGGAATCATTTAATTGGGTGGAGATGTGTGAAAAGTCACTGCAAAAAGAGCCAAACCTCCAGTTGTTCAGGAGATTCGTCCTCTAGTGCCGCAGAAATACAGCAAAAACCGAAACAGACGTATTTCTCATCTGTGTGCTGCTGGAAACACAGTTACTCAGCGTTTGGTTTCCTGTTCATTATGCAACAAATTACAAACCAACCACTAGTTACTGTGTCTCACTTCACTTCTCATGTACAGACAGACAGATGGATAAATGGATAGATAGTTAGTTAGACAGAAAGACTTGGGGTCAGTTGCATAAGCTTAGCTGCTATAGTAAACATAAAAATGATCATTTACTCACCCCCATGTCATCCAAGATGTCTTTCTTTCTTCAGTCGCAAAGAAAGTTTTTTTGAGGGAAACATTCCAGGATTTCTTCTGGAAGTGAAGTAATCCTTTAAATACATACAAATACATATACATTTAGATTCAAGTTAGACCTGTCTTTAGTCCTACAAAGCTGACTAAGGGTGTGTTCACACTTGTCAGGTTTGGCTCGATTAAAACAAACTGGTGGAGCGACCGCTCTTCATTTCAGTAAGTGTGAACACTCTGGTGCAGTTCGAATGAAATATGTACGCAACACGGACCAAATACTTCTAAATGAACCAAAAACAGGAAGTAATGACAAGATGCAACGCTACGTGATATGATTTCATCAAGGGAACAAGCGGTGTATCCAAAACAAAATGAGCAGAGGGCAAACGTGGAGCAACGAGGAGGTAAAGGGCCTTTTATGAGCTCTTTGTGAGTTCACAGGTGGTGAAAATAAAATCATATACACGCAAGATGTGACCAGATGTGTCATTTTACCTTTTTGGCCAAATTAACCAAACAAACTGAAATACAAGTGTGAACACAGCCTAACTTGTAAGACTAGTCTACGCCTCTTACACTGCAAAAAATGATTTTCTTACTCTGATTTTTGTCTTATTTCCAGCCAAAATATCTAAACATTCTTACATCAAGAAGGATTTTCTAAACAAGTAAAAACTTGTTGTGTTAAATTAATTAATTAAATTAATTAACACAACAGAAAAAATATTAAAAAAATATTAAAATTATTATGATGCAAACAATGTTTTTCCATATTAATATACATAAAAATGTAATTTATATCTGTAATTTTCAGAATCATTATTGCAGTCTTCAGTGTCACATGATCCTTCAGAAATCATTCTAATATACCGATTTATTAACATTTATTATTTGTGCTGCTTTATATTTTTTTGCAACCTCTGATACTTTTTTCAGGATTCTTTGATCGATAAAAGGTTACAAAGAACAGCATTTATTTAAAATAGAAAGGTTTTCTAATAAAATACACTACTGTTCAAAGGTTAGGGGTCAGTAAATTTCTATTCTTGCTTTTTTTTTGAAAGAAATTAATACTTCTTTTCACCAAGGATGTGTTAAATTAATAAAGAGTTATAGCATAGATTTACACACTGCAAAAAAATGCTTTTCTACTAGATTTTTTTTATCTTAAAATATCTAAAAATTCTTAAATCAAGAAGGATTTTCCAGACAAGTAAAAATATTGTCTTGTTTTCAGAAAAAACAAGTTGAAATTACTGTTTTTGCTTGAAACAAGCAAAACAATCTTGTTTTCAGTTTGAAATAGGATTTTTTTTGCTTACCCCATTGGCAGATTATTTAGCTTGTTCTAAGCAAAAGCTCACGTAATTTTGACTAGTTTTTCCTGAACACAAGAAAATCTTTTTTACTTTTTAGAATTCATCATTTTTAGATATTTTGGCTTGAAACAAGACGACAAACCTAAATAAGAAAAGCATTTTTTGCCGTGTGTGCAACCAGCGAACAATGTACATAATTATAACGCACTCATTATGATCAGAAAGTAAAGTAGTGATTTCCAAGTTCTACTTTTGACTTTCCTTGCATCTCTAAATGATTTACCCAGTCATAACATTGTCCCGAGGACAGCAGATGGATGTGATGTGATGGTTGTTGTTCAGGTGTGGAAGATCTCGCTGCAGGGCTCTGGGTATCTGACTCTGCTGATGGTGGCCGCTGGACTGGTCTGGGGTCAGCTGCTCGGCCTTCACCCCACACAGACCGTCTTCGTCTGCAGCTGTCTGTCTCTCTCCAGCACTCCGCTGGTCTCTCGCTTCCTGGCCGGAGGATCCAGAGGAGAATCGAAGGATGGTGAGATCAGGATAGAGACCTTCAGCTGGAGATCAGTGCGACCTGTCTGATCCGTGTTTATGAACGTGTGTGTGTGTGTGTGTGTGTGTGTGTGTGTGTGTGTGTGTGTGTGTGTGTGTGTGTGTGTGTGTGTGTGTGTGTGTGTGTGTGTGTGTGTGTTCAAGCAGGTGAGCTGGACTACAGCAGTGTTCTGCTGGGCATGCTGGTCATGCAGGACGTGCAGCTCGGCCTCTTCATCGCGGTGATGCCCACGTTCATTCAGGGAGGAAATGGAGACGTAGACAGGTGAAGCAGCACTTGCAGGGACACATTCATTAAGGATGCATTAAATCAATCAAAAGTGACAGTAAAGACATTTATAATGTTACAAAAGATTTATTTTTTAAATAAATGCTGTTCTTTTGGACTTTCTATTCATCTGTGAATCCTACAAAAAAACGCAGTAAATCAGTATATGTGACCCTGGACCACAAAACCAGTCATAAGGTTAAATTTGACAAAACTGAGATTTATACATCAATAAATAAGCTTTCTATTGATGTATGGTTTGTTAGGATAGGACAATATTTGACTGAGATACATCTATTTGAAAATCTGGAATCTGAGGATGCAAAAAAATCAAAAAGACTGAGAAAATCACCTTTAAAGTTGTCCAAATTAGGTTCTTAACAATGCATATTACAAATCAAAAATTACATTTTGATATGTTTACAGTAGGAATTTTACAAAAAATCTTAATGGAACATGAACTTTACTTAATTTCTTAATGATTTTTGGCATAAAAGAAAAATCAAAAATTTTGACCCATGATATGTATTTTTGGCTATTGCTACAAATATACCCCAGCGACTTAAGACTGCTTTTGTGGTCCAGGGTCACATATTAGAATGACTTCTGAAGGATCATGTGACGCTGAAGACTGCAGTAATGAAACTGAAAATTCAGCTGTGCATCACAGACATAAATTACAGTTTAACAGATATTCACATAGAAAACAGATATTTTACATTGTAATAATATTTCACAATTTCTACTGTAGTTTTGATCAAATAGACTTCTTTAACAAACATTAAAAAACAAACTTTTGCCTTTTCCCGCTCAAAAGTTTGGGATCAGTAAGACTTGTATTGTTTTTTTAAAAAAAGTGTATTTTGTATAAGGCTGCATTTATTTAATTAAAAATACAGAAAAAAAAACAATAATACTGCAATTTTTTATTATAATATACAATAATAGTTTTTATTTTAATATGATTTAAAATAAAAATTAATTATTGTGATGTTGCGAATTTTCATCAGATGTTACTCCAGCCTTCAGAAAACATTCTAATATGCTGATTTATTATTAGAATTATCAATGTTGGAAACAGTTGTGCTGCCAAATATTTTTTGGAACCTGTGATTGTTTTTTCAGGTTTCTTTGATTAAGAACAAGTTAAAAAGAACAACATTTATTCAAAATATAAATATTTTCTAACAATGTAAATCTATCACTTTTTATTAATTTAAATAATAGAAAATAGAAAGAAAAAAAATGTACTGATCCCAAACTTTTGAAAAGCAGTGTATATTGTTAGAAATCCTTTCTCTTTTTTAAATAAATGCAGTTTTTTTTTAACATTTATTGATCAAAGAATCCTGAAAAAAGTATCAGAGGTTCCAAAAAAATATTAAGCAGCACATCTGTTTCCAACATTAATAATAAATCAGTATATTAGAATGATTTCTGAAGGATCATGTGACACTGAAGACTGGAGTAATGATGCAGAAAATTCAGCTTTGTATTACAGAAATAAATTACATTTTAAAATGCATTCACATAGAAAATGGTTATTTTAAATTTAAATAATATTTCACAATATTACTATTTTTTTCTGTATTTTTGATCAAATAAACGCAGCCTTGGCGAGCAGAAAAGTTGTTTTTAAAAACCATCAAAAATCTTACTGATCCCAAACTTTTGAGCAGCAGTGTATATTTACTAAATAAAATATTTGCAAAAATAAAATGAAGCTTGTAAAGATGTCAAATGCAAAAAATGAGCTTCATTTTCTTTGGGACATGAACATTAACCCGTGTTTCTGGTCAGTGTGCTGATGGGGGCGCTGCATGTGCTGGTTCTGGTGGCTCGTGTTCTGGTGTCTCTGGCGGCCGTGCTGCTGATGTGTTGGCTGCTGCGCTCTCATCTGGTCGGTCCGTTCTACAGGAAGCTGCATGCGGAGAGCAGAGGGAACAAGGAAATACTAGTGCTGGGCACCAGTGCCTTTGTCTTCCTGATGCTGACGGTAAGTCGCTCACTTGTGCTGAGAATGAGCTGGAGTGTCGTCTTTCCTCAGGTTTGATGTTGAAACGCTGATGTTTCAGGTGACAGAATTCATGGACGTGTCGATGGAGTTGGGCTGCTTCCTGGCAGGAGCGCTGCTCTCCTCACAAGGTCACATGGTCACCACTGAGGTCATGAGCTGCGCTGAACCAATCAGAGACTTCCTGGCCATCATCTTCTTTGCATCGATTGGTAAGTGGAGCTGAAAACATGTATGTGACTCTGCACTGCAAAAAATGCTTTTCTTACTTACATTTTTTTTTTCTTGTTTTCAGCCAAAATATCTGAAAATTCTTAAATGAAGAGTAAAAATCTGACAAAACAAGTCAAAATTAAGTGCATTTTTGCTCGAAACAAGCTAAATAATCTGCCAATGGGGTAAGAAGAAGAATCTTGTTTTCTGTTTGAAATAAGATTTTTTTTCGTACCCCATTGGAAAATTATTTAGCTTGTTCTAAGCAACAATTTTGACAATTTTTTTTCTGAAAACAAGAAAATAATTTTTACTTGTCTAGAAAATCCTGCTTAATTTAGGAATTCTTAGATATTTTGGCTGCAAAAAAGACAAAAAAATCATAGTAAGAAAAGCTTTTTTTGCAGTGTGCACCACAAAACCAGTCATAAAAGGGTCAGTTTCTTTAAATTGAGATTTGAGAAAGCTGAATAAATAAGCTTTCCATTGATCTATGGTTTGTTAGGATAGGACAATATTTGTTGAGATACAACTTTTCGAAAATCTGGAATCTGAGAGAAAATCTCCTTTAAAGTTGTCTAAATGCACTACAAAAAAATGCATTTCTTAGATTTTTTTAAGATTTTGTTTTCAGCCAAAATATAAAAATATTCTAGACGAGTAAAAATTATTGTCTTTTTTTTTTTTTCAGAAAAAAAATCTAAATTAAGTGTGTTTTTACTTGTTCTAAGCAAAAACTCACTCGCAAAAACAAATCCTTCTTGATTTAAGTATTTGTGGATATTTTGTCTGGAAACAAGACAAAAAATCTAAATCAGAAAAGCAATCTTTGCAGTGCATTTGGACAACTTTAAAGGTGCTTTTCTCAATATTTAGATTTTTTCGCACTCTCAGATTCCAGATATTCAAATAGTTGTATCTCAGACAAATATTGAGCCTAACCCTAAGTAAGAAAAGCATTTTTTGCAATGCATATTACTAATCAGAAATAAAATTTTGATACGTTTACAGTAGGAAATTTACAAAATGTTTTCATGGAACATGAGCTTTATTTAATATCCTGATGATTTTTGGCGTAAAAGAAAAATGTATAATTTTGACCCATACAATGTATTTTTATCTATTGCTACAAATATACCTGTGCTACTTCAGAGGTATATCTAATGACTGTTGTTTTCCACAGGACTGCACGTGTTCCCGACCTTCGTCCTGTATGAGCTGACCATCCTGCTGATCTTGACCTTCTCGCTGGTCATTATGAAGGTAATCGTGTTCATATCAAACTCATTTCTTTCCTCTGATGTGAGAATCTCACTGTGATGTTTTGTTGTCAGTTCATAATGGCGGTGGTGGTTCTCTCTGCCATTCTTCCTCCGGGATCGCGTCACATCCGCTGGCTGGTGTCTGCCGGACTGGCGCAGGTCAGCGAGTTCTCCTTCGTCCTGGGCAGTCGTGCTCGCCGGACCGGCATCATCTCTCGAGAGGTTAGTGATCTCACTGCATTCATCTGACGACGAATTCTCTCTCTTTGCTCCCTGAATGTTTTCTCCAGTCTGTATAGTCATCTCTTTCTAGTGCACTATGTGCTTTCAGACATGTGTATGAATGTGTTGATTATTATGGTTGATTAAAAGTATTAAAAAACATTTTCGTTAATTGAAATAAAATATTAATGTTTGACCTTTTTCTAAAACTAAAACTGAAATATAAATCAATTAAGTGTAAATAGAAATATTACAGAATGACTAAAACTTAAACTAAAATTAAAATATTTTTAATCTTTTTTTATATATTTTTATTAGTTTTTGTTGTTTATTAATTTTATTTAATTTTTTGTTATTTTAAAGGATTAGTTCACTTCCAGAGCAAAAATGTACAGATAATTTACTCACTCCCCTTGTCTTTCTTTCTTCAGTCGTAAAGAAATAGTTTCTCTCCATATAGTGGACTTCTATGGTGCCCTGAGTTTGAACTTCCAAAATGCAGTTAAAATGCAGCTTCAAAGAACTCTAAACGATCCCAGCCGAGGAAGAAGAGTCTTATCTAGCCAAACGATTTTTCATTTTCTTAAAAAAAAAGCACAATTTATATACTTTTTAACCTCAAATGCGCGTCTTGTCTAGCTATGCAATGCATACTTTGTGCACTCCAAAACTAGACGAGATTAGAAAGTGTAAAAATATTAATTAATTTAAGAAAATGACCGATCGTTTCGCTAGATAAGACTCTTATTTCTCGGCTGGGATTATTTAGAGCCCTTTGAAGCTGCATTTAAACTGCATTTTTAACTTTCAATCCCTTGAGCACCATTGAAGTCCACTATATAGAGAAAAATCCTGGAATGTTTTCCTCAAAAAAAAAACGTAATTTCATTGCGACTGAAGAAAGAAAGACATGTAGATCTTGGTTGACATGGGGGTGAGTAAATGATCAGGAAGTATTTATTTTGGAAGTGGAGTAATCCTTTAAGTTGAAGTGCTGAAACTAAAACTGAAATATAAATCAATTGAAGCTAAATAGAAAAATTACAAAAACGACTAAAAATCACAAAAGTACATAATAAAATTACTGACGCTACAAAATTTAAAATTAAAGCTAATTCAAAATATTAACAAAACTATAGTAGTATATAAATAGTCTGTGTCATTGAGTTGTTATTATTATAGTTTTAATATTTGGAAGTTTTCTGTTTTAATTTTTTGCCTTTTTTTAATTTCGTTTTTATTAATAAATTAATTTTTTGTGTTATTTTTTTACAGTTAACATTTATTTATTTGTAAGTTTTTTTTCATTGTTTTAGTTTAAATTATCTGTAATAACCCTGGCTATATTTCCATGAGCTCCTCATGCTCCTCTGTTGTTCCTCACAGGTGTATCTGCTGGTTCTCAGCGTCACCACTTTAAGTCTCCTCCTGGCTCCGGTCTTATGGAGAGCCGCTACACTCAAATGCATCCCGCGGACCGAGAGGAAACCGCTCACATGAGCTGCGGCGCACACGGATGAGCTGCGTTACGCATTAATGCATCATATTGATGCCAACAGAAGGGTGGGGCTTTAATATATGAAATATTTTCGCAGTCATGAACGTAAAGGGCACAGCTTGCAAAAGGAAGACTCTGCCTTTTATAACGTGTCATCATGTCTTAAATTTAACCAAACCTTATTTATTTCTGTAATATGTGCCTTGAAATGATCTGATGTCAGCAGACGAGCCAAATAATGCACTTGTTATGAAGTAAAGGAGCTTTCGCACTACAGATGTCGGTACGTGTTGATAGATATGTGAGTTTACTGAAGAAGATTCACAGAAGAGCTAAAGCTTGACCGGATTCACTCATGATTCATGCAGAAGTTGAACTCTAAGCACAAGGTGGCAGTTCTTTAGTAGGAAGATAATTCAATTAATCATAGACAAACTATAACTGGAGTATTCTGAATTCTTTCTGGACTGTTGATTCTCAGTCAGGATCAAATCATACTATTAAAAACATCTCTTCAGTCATTGGGGTTTCTTTATTTGTTAGATGATATGAACATTTTGTGATTATATGCAGTGTTAAAACCACCAGACACACTATGACATGATCAAACAATAATGTTTCAAAGACATAGGCTACTAAAACAATCTTACATAAAAGTAAAGGAGCAGATAATGTAAACATGCTACTGTAGGTATATATACAGTCAAGCCCAAAATTATTCATACCCCTGGCAAATTCTGACTTAAAGTTACTTTTATTCATCCAGCAAGTTTTTTTTTTTTATTGGAAATGACACAGGCTTCTCCCAAAAGATAAAAAGACGATGTACAAGAGGCATCATTGTGGAAAAAAAAATATTTCTCAGCTTTTATTTACATTTGAACAAAAAGTGGCATGTCCAAAATTATTCATACCCTTTGCAAACTGTCACAGTCTATGGGAAAATCCAAAGTTCTGTACCATTCCAAATAGTCCAAGCTGTTCTAAAGCATCCCAATTACCCTGATTCATTGGGAACAGCTGTTTTAATCAACTCAACAGGTGAAAAACAGAAGCTCTCTGCTGTTGGTTTGTGGACAGTCATGGCTAAGACAAAGGAGCTCAATGAGGACCTGCGGCTGCACATTGTGGAAAGGGCTATAAGACCATATCTAAATGTTTTCAGTTCCAGTGGCTACAGTGAAAAGTATTATTAAAAAATACAAGACATTCCGCACTGTGAAAAATCTCAGAGGACGTGGTCGGAAGCCAAAAGTGACACCTGTGCTGGCCAGGAGGATAGTGAGAGAGGTCAAAAATAATAACCACCAAGGCCATCCTGATGAATCTGGGCTCTGCTGGTGGAACATCTCAAGACAGACAGTCCAACAGACACTGAACACCGCTGGGTTCCACAAGGACACTACTTCTCCAGATAAGGCACACAAAAGCCCTCTTGGCCTTTGCAAATGCTCATCTGGACAAAGAAGAAGAATTCTGGTCTTTGGTTTTATGGTCAGATGAAACAAAAATTGAATTGTTTGGCCACAATGATGTAGCCTTCATTTGACGTAAAAAAAGGAGAAGCCTTCAACCCTAAGAGCACCATCCCCACTGTCAAACATGGCGGTGGGAACCTAATGTTTTGGAGGTGTTTTTCAGCTGGTGGAGCAGGGAACCTAATCACAGTAAACAGCACCATGAAAAAAGAGCAATGCATCAAAATTCTCAACTACAACATCAGGCAGTCTGCAGAGAAACACCAGTGGACATTTCAGCACGACAACGACCCAAAACACACAGCAAAAGTGGTGAAGAAATAGTTAGCAGACAAAAACATTAACGTTTTGCAGTGGCCCAGCCAGAGTCCTGACTTAAATCCAATTGAGAATCTGTGGAGGAGCTAAAGATCAGGGTGATGGTGAGGAGACCCTCCAACCTGGAAGAGTTGGAGCTCATGGATAAAGATGAATGGGCAAAAATACCAGTGGAGACATGCAGAAAGCTGCTCAGCAATTATAGGAAGCGTTTGATTGCTGTGATAGCCAATAAAGGCTTTTCTATTGATTATTGAGAAGGGTGTGAATAATTTTGGACATGCCACTTTTTGTTCAAATGTAAATAAAAGATGAGTAATATTTTTTTCCACAATGATGCCTCTTGTACATCGTCTTATTATCTTCTGGGAGACATCTGTGTCATTTCTAATCAAAAAAAAAAAAAAAAAAAAAACTTGCTGGTTGAATAAAAGTAACTTGAAGTCAGAATTTGCCAGGGGAATGAATAATTGACTATATAAACACTACCGTTCAAAAGTTTGGGGTCAGTAAGACTTGTAATTTGTCTTTAAAGAAGTCTCATCAAGGCTGTATTTATTTGATTAAAAATACAGAAAAAAACAGTAATATTGCAAAATGTTTTTACAATATAAAATAATGTTTTTTATTTTAACAATCATTTAAAATAGAATTTAATCTTGTGATTAAAAGCAGAATTTTTATCAGCTGTTACTCAGTGTCACATGATCCTTCAGAAATCATTCTAATCTGCTGATTTATTATTAGAATGATCAATGTTGGATAATATCAACAGTTGTGCTGCCAAATATTTTTTGGAACCTGTGTTTTTTTTTTTTTCAGGATTCTTTCATGAATAACAAGTTTAAAAAGTACAGTGTTTATTCAAAATATAAATATTTTACAACAATGTAAATTATTTATTATCTTGTAATAAACTTTTAATTATTAACTTAATACATCCTTGGTGAATAAAAGTATTAATTTCGTACAAAAAAAAAAGAAACAATAAAAAGTCTTAAGTTTGATTGAGTCTTGATTGAGTCTATGTGATTTCTTTGATTTTTATTCTTCAGTTTTGTAAAAACTAATACTATATGCTCAAATTGGTCTGAAGAGTTGGGCTGAGTTTAGTGGTTCTAGTTTGAAAGCTCTAGGAGGAGAAATTGTAGTCTCATAAGAACAATTAATGAGAAGAAGAAGCTTAAATAGCAGATTAGTAGGTTGTCTTTCTCAAGCCAAGGTAATAATCAGCAACTACGGTGTTTTGGGTGTGAAGACTCAAGTGATTCAGTGATTCATTTGCGAACCGACTCGCTGAGAAGACTCGGGATTCCCCAGCGGGCAGTTCAGAGGATGTCGATGCGTTACGTGCAGTCGTGAATGCGCGCTGACGTCACTCCGCGCGTATCCAATCAGATCGCGTCCTCACAGGACACCGCCAAGCTTAGTTTGACTGCTGTGTGTAGCAGCTGAAGCCGCTCCTGCAGACGCTCCGATTCTGGCGCGATAAATACAGATTTTATCCCGCTAACTGTAAATATCGGCGCGGGATATGAGGCGGCTGTGAGCGGGCTGGTTACGGTAAGAGAAACGGCGACGATCAGCGTGTGTTACGTAGTTTGTGTTTCGTATGTGAGTGTAACGTAAGTGGAAGCGTTAGCTCGCTAGGTTCGGTTAGCTTAGCTGTAACTTTAGCCGCGTCGAGCTAACGCGATATAGACATCTAACGAGGAACGAACGACGCGTCTACAGCGCGAGGCTCGCGACGCGAGGGCGATTCGCGCGGACGAACGAACGGAAGCTTCATCCGTTTATTTGAACACAAACACGAGTCAGAAAAGTGCGACTAGTGTTTGTTTATGTTTATAATAGAGGCGTTATTCACTGATAATTCATTTTAATCTCATAAATCTGGGCTTGAGGTTATTAAACATGCATTATTTAACTTCATATCTGACTGACGGTGAGTTTGAGTGATTTGTGTTTTGAGCAAATGTAGGTCACAGTCATCTCATCACTTCAGTCATTAGTAATGTGTTTGTACGGTTGTCAGTGTATCATCATCAGCTGCTGGTGATATTAGCATCTCTCCTTTGTTTAAACGCGAATTCGTCAGTGTTTTCAGGGTTTGGCTGGTGCAAAGAGCTGCTTATTAAATCACAAGCAATTTTACTGCTCAAATGCGAGTAAAGGGAGAAAATAATGTTCCTTTTGTTGATTGTTAATTAATTGGATACTAAAAATTAAAAGCATTGTATTGGAGTTCGTCTCTGTCTGAATATGTTTGGTAAATATAAGGAGGGCTCGAAGGAAAGTGGAATGATTTATTGCAGTCTAACGAAAACAATGTTTATCTTTCAAAATATTGTGCCTTGGAGTAGTTCACTTTCAGAACAAAAATTTACAGATAATGTACTCAATCCCTTGTCATCCAAGATGTTCATGTCTTTCTTTCTTCAGTCGTAAAGAAATGGTGTTTTTTGAGGAAAACATTCCAGGATTTCTCTCCATATAGTGGACTTCTATGGTGCCCTGAGTTTGAACTTCCAAAATGCAGTTTAAATGCAGCTTCAAAGGACTCTAAACGATCCCAGCCGAGGAAGAAGGGTCTTATCTAGAGGAACAATCGGTTATTTTCTAAAAGCATTTACAGTTTATATACTTTTTAATCTCAAACGCTCGTCTTGCTGAGCTAGACAAGATGAGCATTTAAGGTTAAAACGTATAAAAATAGTAATTTTTTAAAGAAAATAACCCATCGCTTTGCTAGATAAGATCCTTCTTTCCTTGGCTGTGATCGTTTAGAGCCCTTTGAAGCTGCATTGAAACTGCATTTTTAACCTTCAATCCATTGAGCACCATTGAAGTCCACTATATGGAGTAAAATCCTGCTATGTTTTCTTCAAAAAACTTAATTTCTTTGCGACTGAAGAAAGAAAGACATTATTTTCTTGGATGACATGGAGGTGAATAAATGATCAGGACATTCATTTTTATTCTGAAAGTGTAATCCTTCAACATTAGAGTTGTAATAGAGTCTGTTTTGATGTCATGTTGTTGTTTTTTTAAGTTTGTTGTGCAGATTATTTCATGTTTCATATTTGTGTTTTCAGCTGAAGTGCAGTCACAGACCAAAGACTGACCACACGCTCCGGTCACCGCACAGACATCATGGCTAAAGATGTGAGAGTCACACACATTACAAGATCACACACTCAAACCTGCAACTGAAAGCTATTAAAACACTTTTGTTACTTGGAATAAAATATAAAAACGTTTTATTTTAGGTAGTTGCCTGGACAACAATTTTGTTGAATGTAACTAAAATAAAAATGTGTAAAACTATATAGACATTTTTATTACTAAAACATACAAAGATTAAAATGAAAAATACATGCATATAGATACCTAGTCAAAATACTAAAATAACTGGTTTATTGTAGACTTTAGTTGTACATGTCTGATTTACATTTAGCAGTTTTAATCTGAATTGACCATTCAAGGAGGAAGATGAAAAACTCACATGAAAGTGTGGATGAAATCTAACAGAAACAGAAACAGTATGATGATATAGTTATTCCTGATGTGAGCCGTGACGATCTGTGATGTTCATGTTGAACTGAAACTGATGCTGTGTGTGTCTGTTTCACACACATCTCTGTCGTTATCAAAAGTTGCAAAACTTGCACATTCAATTTCTCAATAGGTCTGGTTGAGGTTTCAGCTGAAGAGCTTGTTTAGATGGTTTCTATGGTTGCAAAAAATCTAAACATTGAGAAAATCACCTCTAAAGTAGTCCAGATTAAGTTCTTAGCCATGCATATTACTAATCAAGAATTAAGTTTTGATATATTTAACGGTAGTTAAATACTAAATATCTTCATGCAACATGATCTTAAAATCCTAATGATTTTTGGCATAAAAGAAAAATCTATCATTTTGGCTATTGCTGCAAATATACTTGTGCTACTAACGACTGGTTTTGGGTTTGATCATTATAATCTCTCTGTGATCTTCAGGCTGGACGCAAAGAAACCAATGGAGAGATAAAGCTGTTTGTCAACCAGAGTCTGAGTCCAGGGAAACGTGAGTACATTCTACACATCAGTCTGTTCAGTGATAAGAATTACAGTGATTACTGTGCAAAATATAACCAGGAGGTTTTGTGGTCTTAATCATTACATAAAACATTATTCCTTTGAACTTTACGACTCTTAGTTGTATCTAATACTTCATGTAACAAGTTCACCACAGTAGGGCTGCACGATCAATCGCACGATATTGGGAGGCGCGTTTAGTCAATGAAGCCTGTACTTTGACTAGTAGTAAATCTCCATCATGTGCGTTCAGCTGGAGCGATTAATACACAGAGATGTAAATCGCACATGATGGAGATTTACTACTAATCAAAGTACCGGCTTCATTGACTAAACGCGCCTCCCAATATCGTGCAGCCCTACACCACAGTACTTTCATTCAGCAGGGGCATTTATAATTTTACTAAATAAATGTTGTTCTTTTGAACTTTCTGTTCATCTGTGAATCCTCAAAAATAAAACGCATCACTGTTTTCCCAAAAATATTGTGCAGCACAACTGTTTTCAACATTGGTAATAATCAGAAATGTTTCTTGAGCAGCAAAGCAGTATTTTAGAATGATTTCTGAGAGATAATGTGACACTGAAGACGAGTCATGATGCTGAAAATTCAGATTTGATCACTGAAATGAATTACATTTTAACAGATATTCACATAGAAAACAGCTGTTTTAAATTGCAATAATATTTCACAATTCTACTGTATTTTTGATCAAATAAATGCAGCGTCTGTTTGTTGTAATCAGCTGAGAATGAGTTAAAGCATTAGTTCACTTCCAGAACAAAAATGTACAGATAATTTACTCACCCTCTTGTCATCCAAGATGTTCATGTCTTTCTTTCTTCAGTCAGGAAGAAATGTAGCTTTTTGAGGAAAACATTCCAGCAATGTTCTCCATATAGTGGACTTCTAAGGTGTCCCTGAGTTTGAACTTCCAAAATGCAGCTTCAAAGGGCTCTAAACAATCCTAGCCGTGGAAGAAGGGTCTTTTCTAGTGAAACTAAAAAAAAAAGTACAATTTATACACTTTTTAAACCTTAAATGCTCTTGTCTAGCTCTGTCATGTGCATGCGTACTCCAGTTCAAGACAGTTAGGGTATGTTGAAAAACTCCAATCTCTTTTTCTCCTCCAACTTCAAAATTGTCCTACATTGCCGCAGAAGTACCAACCCAGTGTATAGAAAGTGAACATGCAAAGATGATCAAACGCTCTTTACAAAAAAGGTAAAACAGTGATGTAGGATGATTTTGAAGTTGGAGGAGAAAATGAGATGGGAGTTTTTTGACATACCCTAACTGTCTTGAACTGGAGTACACAGAGTATGCATGCGCATTGCAGAGCTAAACAAGACCAGCATTTGAGGTTAAAAAGTATATAATTTTTTTTTTTTTTTAAGAAAATAACCAATTGTTTCACTAGATGAGACTCTTCTGCCTTCTTCTTGAAGCTGCATTTAAACTGCATTTTGGAAGTTCAAACTCACGGACACCATAGAAGTCCACTATATGGAGAACACTCCTGAAACATTTTCCTAAAAAAAACATAATTTCTTCACGACTGAAGAAAGAAAGAACCATGTGGGTGGGTAAATTATGTTAATTTTAGGTTTTGTTGTGCTCATGTGGTGAAGGTGGCTTCCTGACCTGCAGGGGTCGCTGTGATAAAACATGTTGATTAATTGTGTGTGTGTGTGTGTGTGTGTGTGTGTGTGTGTGTGTGTGTGTGTGTGTGTGTGTGTGTGTGCAGCTGCAGGTGTTCTGTCCCTCCTGACGGTTCATCCAGCATCAGTGACTGCGGTCAAACAGATTCTGCCCAAAACTTTCACCGCTGCAGGCGCTAATGTGCTGCCACACGTGGTAAGACTCTTACAATCCTGCCGTTTCATGACATGAAACATACTCCATGTTTACTCAATCCTGCTCTCAAACATGGGAGTCACATGACCACACACAGACCCCCTCTCAGCCCCTCCCACTGTCTCCATGGCGATAAGCCCTCCATTAACATTGTGTGAGGTGACCCGTGAGAGTCTGTAAGCGGATCACAGAACGCTGGAGTCAGCAGGATTACGCTCCTCATCATCCTATTATTACACACAGGTAGATGTGCTCAGGTGCTCGCGGGTCGACCGGTGACCACTGCAGATGCATACGGTTCACTCTGCTGTAGTCTGATGTTCAGTCACTGCTTGTTTGTGTTGAGACTCGATGAAGATGATGATGATGATGATGATGGAGTGAGCGTCTCTCTGTTCCCGCAGGTGATCGGCACTCCTCAGAGGAGCGGTGTCCCCACCGGTGTCCTGTTAACCAGCCCGCGCACGCCCACCGCACACTTCCACACGCCCCAGACACAGACACAAGAGTCCTCGCCCTGGTCGACCGGGTTAGTTAACCCACATGAACACAGCATCATCTGTGCACTAGTGTTGTCATCATACCAAAATTCTACTTCGATACGATACCTGATTGAAATATCCATGCTACTACTGAACTAATACTATTATGAAACAACAGGAAAAGTAATTGAATAGATGATGCAAATGGAGGTTATAGTTATTTTATCTATAAAAAAAAAAAAAACTAAAAAAAACATTTAATCCCCATTAAAAAATTTTTTTTTTAAATAAAATAAAAATCACATGCCAGTGCCACTACTCAGGACTGAGCACTACCACACTGACAATGCTTTTCTTACTTAGATTTTTTGTTTTGATTCCAGCCAAAATATTTAAAATTCTTAAATCAAGAAGGGTTTTCTAAACGAGTAAAAATTGTCTTGTATTCAGAAAAAAACAAGTCAAAATGAAGTGTGTTTCTGCTTGAAACGAGCAAAATAATCTGCCAATGGGGTCAGAAAAATAATCTTGTTTTCTGTTTGAAATTAATATTGTTTTTTTATCTTTGGCAGATTATTTAGCTTGTTCTAAGCAAAAACTCACTTAATTCTCACTTGTTTTTGCTGAAAACAAAACAATTTTTACTTGTCTAAAAAATTCTTCTTGATTTAAGAATTTTTAGATGTTTTGGCTGGAAACAAGACTAAATCTAAGTAAGAAAAGCATTTTTTGCAGTGTATCAAAAATGATATTTTTAAGGCTCTATCAAATACATTTTATTATTTTTTTTCAAAAATTCAGGTTTATTTTCTCAAATTCTGTGAATCGTTTGATTAATTCTCTGGAGTTTTATTACATTTTAATAGTCAAAAGCATGTCAAATTAATTTATAAAGTTTAAATTTTGTAAAGAATTAATTTATATTTATTATTTTATAAATGATGTGTTGTGCATTTGTAATTTTCTAGTAAATTCTGGTAAAAAATTTGTCTGGTAAATATTTTTTAATTGTGAATTTTTTTACATTGAGATTTATACATCACAAAGGTGAATATAAATAAACTTTCCATGGTTTGTTAGGATAGAATATATTTGGCTGAGATACAACTATTTGAAAGTCTGGAATCTGAGGCTGGAAAAAATCTAAATATTGAGAAAATCACCTTTAAAGTTTTCCAAACGATGTTCTTAGTAATGCATTTTGCTAATCAAATTTATATAGATATAGATATTCCCGTGATTATAATAGGGTTGTAAGTAAACAGTTTTACTCATGAAATACGCTTCTTATCAAAATGCATTGTTAAAGTAGCAGTACCAGTAAAATGCAGAAGCGTACCATTTTTAAAAGCAGGGTATTGTAATACCTTTTTAGTAGCTCCATTACTATGCACAAACATCTACAGCCAGACGCTATGAGATGATGACAACAGCATTTAAACGGATAGACACATAAAAATGAATATTCTTATACTCACACAACATTCATAACCTCCTGTCATGTAATATGACTAAAATGCTTTTCTGGCAGGCGCAGCAGGAAGGGCGATAAGAACGGGAAGGGTTTGCGGCATTTCTCCATGAAGGTGTGTGAGAAAGTGCAGAAGAAAGTGGTGACTTCCTACAATGAGGTGGCAGACGAGCTGGTGGCCGAGTTCAGCTCTGGAGACAACAACATCTCCCCGAACGATTCGGTGGGTCTCTAATCCTGACGCTCACACTCACTTCCTGTCGGACAGAGAACCGTCACTCACTCGTTTGCTCGTGTGTCTTCTCCTCCAGCACGTGTATGACCAGAAGAACATCCGGAGACGGGTTTACGACGCTCTGAACGTCCTGATGGCCATGAACATCATCTCCAAAGACAAGAAGGAGATCAAATGGATCGGGTTCCCCACCAACTCAGCGCAGGAGTGTCAGGATCTGGAGGTCAGTCACATGAGCAGCGCAAAGGGCTTTCTGTCTAGTTTTACGTTCACGGATGATTGTGAACCTGTTTCTGTCTTGAAGGCCGAGCGGCAGAGACGACTGGAGAGAATCAAACAGAAGCAGTCTCAGCTGCAGGAGCTCATACTGCAGGTACGGTATGGAAGCTCACTTCCTGTCTGTCAGAGAGACGACACTCCACAGTGAGCATCTCGTTGATATGGGTGATGCATGCAATGTTTTTTATGTTTCAGTTGAAGTACAAAACTCAGAACTAAATTTTGTTTTTCAGCATGTAATTTAATAGAACTACATATACATATATAATCCATCAACATTTATTAATGTAACAATTAATTGTGCAATGTTTTTATAGCAATTTAATTAACATTTAAACCATAAGCTTTTTATTAGATGCCTAATTTAACGCCATTTATTTAGCTAAAACAATAGAAATAAAATTAAATGTTTTATGTAGACATTTTTCACTAATTTGTACAATTAGTTGTACAATATTTTTAAAAGTTAAAAATTGCACATTAAAGCCCTAAATTACAAAAGTCTTATAACAGCATTTAGTTTACTAAAATAATTAAAATAAAATTGCATATGTGTACTATAGACACAAAAAAGAAAAAAATACATATACACACATTTATTTATTTTAATTCTCATTTGTGTATATAGTGTGTGTGTATATAATTTGTGTGTAGACATGTTTTCTTGTTGCACAGTATTTTCATGACAATTAAGCACATTTTGACACCAATTAAGTGTTTAGTTTGATAAAACTGTATAAAAAAATAAACTAAATATTTTTTTTCTTATAAAGACAAATTTTTTGATTACTTGCACAGTATTTGCATGACAATCAAATACACTTAAGCCCTAAATTTACATTACAGATGTCTTAATTAACATTTAGTTTGATAAAACAATACAAATAAAACCAACGTTATTATTTGTACACATTCACAAACCATTAAGTACATTTAAGCCATGCTTTTATATAACAAATATGTCATTAAATTATGAAGTATGTTTACAAATATTGTTTTGCGTATTTTTTGTTGTTGTTGTTTGTTTTGGGGCATGGTTTTTATCTTAAATTGACTAATAAAGTATATTTTATGAACTTTTAGATAGACATATGTGACCCTGGACCACTAAACCAGTCATAAGGGTCAATTGGGTTTTGTAAGCTGAATAAATAAGCGTATAATAAACCATTGATGTATGGGTTTGTTAGGATGGGACAATATTTGGCTGAGATACAACTATTTGAAAATCTAGAATCTAAGAGAGCACAAAAAAAAAATCTAAATATTGAGAATCTCCTTTAAAGTTGTCCAAATGAAGTTCTTAGCAATGCATATTACTAATCGGAAATTTAAGCTTTGATATGTTTACAATAGGAAGTTTACAAAGTAATGATTTTCTGCATTAAAGAAAAAGCAATAATTGACCTATGCAATGTATTGTTTGCTATTACTACAAATATACCTGTGCTACTTAAGACTGGTTTTATGGTTCAGGGTCACATGATTTTCTTTTATTTATGTACCAAAAAAAAGGCAAGTCATTGGTTTTTCACCAAATAAATTAATAAGTAACTGTGGAAATGTATTTTATTCTCATGCTCCCTCCTTGAATTTAAATTTTTTTTTTTTCATGCTTTGCAGCAAATTGCCTTCAAGAACCTGGTGCAGCGCAATCGTCAGACGGAGCAGCAGAACAAGAGACCTCCTCCTCCAAACACAGTCATCCACCTGCCCTTCATCATCGTCAACACCAGCAAGAGAACCGTCATCGACTGCAGCATCTCCAACGACAAGTGAGCGCCTGCCGCCTGTCCTGCCGCTCCCATCCGCTCCTCCGGTCTCTGACGCGGCGCTTCTGTCTCCGCAGGTTTGAGTATCTCTTCAACTTCGACAACTTGTTCGAGATCCACGACGACGTGGAGGTGCTGAAGCGCATGGGCATGGCGTTCGGCCTGGAGTCGGGCCGCTGCAGCGCGGAGCAGCTGAAGATCGTCAAGACCCTCGTTCCCAAAGCCCTGCAGCCGTACGTCACAGGTCTGTGTCTCCATTACATCAACTTTTCAGAACTTTCCATAAATCTGTATTGGATGAAGTGTGCTTTAGAAATACACTGTCAGTCAAAAGTTTAGGATCAGTACGGTTTTTAATGTATTTTAAATTTCTAATGCTCATTAAGGCTGTTTATTTGATCAAAAATACAAAAAAAATGTTGCATTGTGAAATATTACAATGTAAAACATTCTATTTTAATATACATAAAAAAATCTAATTTATTTCTGTGATGCAAAGCTAAATTTATAAAAATTATTTTCAATGCTGAAAACACTTTTCTTGGAACCTGTGAACATTTTTTTTTTCAGGATCCTTCAATGAATAAAAAGTAAAAAGAACAGCATTTATTTAAAATAGTAATTTTAGGTTCAGTAATTTTTTATTCTTTCTTTTTTTTGAAAGAAATTAAAGCTTTTATTCACCAAGGATGTGTTAAATTATATATATATATAATATATAAAAATGTGATGGCATAGATTTACATTATTAGAAAATGTTTATATTCTGAATAAATGCTGTTTTTTTTACTTCATCAAAGAATCCTGAAAAAAAGAGTCACAGGTTCCAAAAAAATATTAAGCGGCACAACTGTTTTTCCAACATTGATAATTCTAATAATAAATCAGGATATTAGAATGATTTCTGAAGGATCATGTGACACTGAAGACTGAAGTAACAGCTGATGAAAATTCAGCTTTGCATCACAGGAATAAATTATATAAAGTATATTCATTTAAAAAAACATAATTTTATGTTGTAATAACATTTTGCAATATTATTGTTTTTTTCCTGTATTTTTAATCAAATAAATACAGTCTTGTTGAGCAAAAGAGTCTTACTGATCCCAAGCTTTTGAGCAGCAGTATATATGTGACTGAGCTTTATGAGCAAGTGAAACTGATTTTTGTTTGATATTGTAGAAATGGCGCAAGGTG
Source organism: Garra rufa (assembly GCF_049309525.1). Taxonomy (NCBI): domain Eukaryota; kingdom Metazoa; phylum Chordata; class Actinopteri; order Cypriniformes; family Cyprinidae; genus Garra; species Garra rufa. The sequence goes on from NC_133366.1 coordinate 55,809,942, forward strand.
CCGTAAACCAGCTGATCGGAGACCTGTCCCATGTGGCCGCGTGAGTATCACATTCAGTGTTGGGGAAAGTTACTTTTAAAAGTAATGCATTACAATATTGAGTTACTCCCTAAAAAAAGTAACTAATTACGTTACTTAGTTACTTTTTGCGTTACTTTTTAAATCTGGGCAGGGCTTGCTTGTTTGTTTTTAATATAAAAAGTTGTATTTTTGTCAAATGTAAAAGCCTTTTCACAGCAAAAGCCTCAGGCTTAGAGAAAATAAATTGCCATCTATACAGTAGACCGCAGAAGAACAAATGTCAACTCTTCAGTGATAAAGGAAAACAAATGTTCGATTATCTTGAGCCATTTTTGTTTATTAGTATGGATGAATTGAATCATCGAAAGTCGGCAGCAAAGACATCGGTTAATAAAATGGGATTAAATACATAAAGGATATTTGAATTATTTATCATATTTAATTATTGCAGGTTTGCGTTGAATTTGACTTTTTATTCATTTTGAAGAACACTGTATCTATTCTTTTAGTGAGTGAGATGAATTAATGCATGTCCACATTTATTCTAGAACTAAAGTAACATCTTACTCATAATTTCTCTCAACATGGGGACAGGAGAGCTTTTAATCAATAAATGGGGGAAAAGTAACTGGCGTTATTTATTTGAAGAAGTAACTCAGATATTTTCTATTAATTAAACAGTAATGCCTTACTTTACTAGTTACTTGGAAAAAGTAATATTGTTACGTAACTTGTTACTTGTAATGTGTTACACCCAACACTGGTAACATGATCTTTGGAATGTTGTCATTTGATAATTGTATTAAGTAGTGAGAGAAAGAAGCTGAAATTTCAATGTAATAGCAAGTTTTTGTGTGCGTCCAGTGACCGTGGCGCATCCAGCTCCAACGGATCTCACCACAGCAGCTCCAGGGTGGAGACGCCCACATCCTACATGGAGGATGAAGAGGAGGAGGATGACGAAGAGGACTTTGATGATGATGAGGATGACTAGGTCGGGTGTGGAGCTGCTGATGGTGATCTTTGGGATCGTATGCAGATTCCCTTTGTTCCCGGTTCTTCTTTGAAACTCCATGTTGTGATCCTGCTGTAAGGATTCCCTCAAATGCTTCCCATAATTCTTCAGCTCAGTCAATTATCTCCAGTAGCTTATGAGCAGATAAGCTCGAGTGATCGTCTTTGCGCTGCTGAACTTCAGGGCTACTTTTGAAGAAATTCCTGCGCCGCGAGTTACACGGTTCATCACTGTTCGCCGAGGCTGAATTTTCTACCCTGTTTTGTTGTGATTTGCTCTCATAGGCAGCTATTTTTGATATTGGAGCTTTTTGTGGACGTTTGTCGTGACGGATGGAGCTCTGATCACCGCAGCTCTTCATCAACATGAGATCAACACGTCTAACAGATCAACTCGAACGTCCAGCCTTTTTTTGTACAATGTAACAAATACTAAAGAAATATACTTTTCTTATTCATGTATAAAAAATAAACTGAAAGAATGATTTATATGCTTGTGTGCTTGTCTTTTGTCTGAGTGAAATTAGTTAATAGGTGTTTGAAATAAATGTACAATCATTTTTTCATTTGCAAAAGGTCAAAACTGCAAGACCCTCATTCAAAAGACAAATTGAGATTTCAATCATCTGAAATCTTAAGATGTATAGGACAATATTTGGCCAAGATACAACTGTTTGAAAATCTGGAATCTTGAGGGTGCAAAAAACTCTAAATATTGAGAAAATCGCCTTTAAAATTGTCCAAATGAAGTTCTTAGCAATGCATATTACTAATTCAAAAATGAAGTGTTGATATATTCATGATAGGAAATTTACAAAATATCTTCATGAAACATTATCTTTACTTAATATCCTAATGATTTTTGGCAAAAAAGAAAAACAGTCATTTGGACCATACAATATATTTTTGGCTATTTCTACAAATGTTTTTTGTTTTGTGGTCCAGGGTCACGCATGATTCATATAGTCCAATAATAATAGTGTTTTCTAGTGCAATGAAAATTTGATTTCTTATGTTATGTAATTATTCAGTAAAATCATAAGGAAGATTGCTTTCCTTCTTAGGGACCATTGATGTTCTTGTTTATTTACTTTTTATTTTTTACATTGACCACAAAACCAGTCATAAGGGTAAATTGTTTAGTTTTTTAATTGAGATGTATACATCATTTGAAATTACCTACAAAATATTAAAATACACTTCTAAGTATAAAAATTTAAAGTGAATTCAAAGTCAGTACAAGAAATATTTGTCTTCATAAAATGAACTTTTATAAAAAAAAAAAAATTACATAAAGACTTTTCAGCATCCAATCATTTCATTGTGGAGGAAAACCCAATCCTGCACACATTTGTTTCTTGAATATTCATGCAAAATCTATAGAAATGACCAGATTTCAACTATGAAAATTCTCCAAGCAATGGTAAATGTGACCACACCTAAATTTCTTTCCAGAAACTTTAGTCATTTTGGGATTTTGCTGGTCCCAAGATGGCTTACTAGCTCTAACCAACTTGGCTCCAACCCGCCTAACCAACTGGTAAGGTAAGTGCCGCATATCAAACATCTTAATGACCGTCTGGGATTTACCAGCAGGTTATGAGCCTCTTTCATCATCTCAGAATACTGTTGATCATCTTCATCCAGCTTTTCTTGCTTGATGTGTCAAAATGCAATCTGGTAAAGTGCTAATTCCACACTATTTTTCATGTTTTAGACATTTATTCACTTTGCAATGTTAATCTGTTTGCAATTGAATGTGTCTCAAGTTCTGCAGAACCTGCTTGAGTGATTTGAAGTAATTCTAAACTCTTATAGGACACATGACAAGTGTTTGGAGTGTCATTGTGGTGAGTGATGTTCTCGCTCCTCCATCAGTGAAAGGTGTTAACCTGAGGAAGGTATTATGGAGTTAGAGGATAAAGCCTTATGAAAGATGTTGAGTCAGGTGGATCTGTCTGTGTGTGTGTTCCAGGGCTTATCGTTCACTTTGCCATCAGACTCAAGACGTCGTGCTGGATCCTTCGGTCGCTGTCCGTTCCTCTGCATCTGGACCTCCGGCGTCTCCAGTGAGGGCCGTGGCCTCTCTTGTCTCGTCCAGTCTCGCGGCGCTGAGCTCCAATGCTCTCGCTGTGACCCTTCGGCTGCCATTGTCGTCTCGTTCTCACTTCGACAGTCAACGTTCAGTTTCTTGACCTCACCATGGACATCGGAGGCCTGACTACGGTGGTGGCCAATTCGGCGTACATCTCTGCCCGTGGCAGCTTTGATGGCACGGCCAACCCGGCGGCCAACCGAGACAAGAAGTACCACACCAAACTCAAGCTGCCTCACATCACAGTGTGTGAAGATCTGAGAGAAACTCTAGACCTGCAGTTCAAGAGCATCTGCGTGGAGCAGCCCATTGGCAAACGGCTGTTTCAAGAGTTCCTGGAAACCGCCAACGAGTACAAGGGCCCGTGTCGCCTCTGGAAGGACATCGAGGCGTACGACACCGCCGAGGACAAGGACCGAGCTCAGAAAGCCGGCAAAATCCTCCAGCGGTACATGGAGCCGTCGGCCAAGCACTTCTGCCCGTTTTTACCCGAGAACGACATCACCAAGGTGAAGGAGCGGCACGAGGAGGCGGCGGACGACCTGTTCGTGCAGATCCAGGCCAGTGTGTTCGACTTCCTCAAAGAGGTTCCCTTCACCTTCTATCTAGAGACCATGTACTTTAAGCGCTTCCTGCAGTGGAAGTGGCTGGAGATGCAGCCCGTAGCCGAGGACTGGTTCCTGGACTTCCGTGTTCTGGGTAAGGGTGGATTCGGAGAGGTGTCCGCCTGTCAGATGAAGGCCACGGGGAAGCTGTACGCCTGCAAGAAGCTCAACAAGAAGAGGCTGAAGAAGAGGAAAGGCTATGAGGTACGAAAGCAGCCCTGTGCCTTTGGTTGAGGGTCTCTCTTGGGGAAACACTCTTAAAAATAAAGGTGCTTTAAAAGGTTCTTCACGGCGATGCCGTAGAAGAACCATTTTTGGTTCCACAAAGAACCCTTTAGTCAAAGGTTCTTTATAGAACCATCTCTTTCTTACCTTTTTATAATCTGAAGAATCTCCAAAAAGAACCTTTTGGGAAACAGAAAGGTCTTCAGATGTTAAAGGTTCTTTATGGAACCGTTTAGACAAAAAGGTTCCTCTATGGCATCATGAAGCACCTTTATTTTTAATAATGAATGTGCCACTGGCATCTTGATAGAATGAAGAGTTATCTATTCAGGGTATTGGAAATCTAAAGTCAACGGAGTTGAAATCCATTTAGTTGGGATAAATGACTAGCGTTACCCTGGTACTTTGGGCCTGAATGGGTAAATAGGACGTTTTTGTAGTGACTAATTTAGAGCAAAACCATTTGAGCTGCTCTTCCCACAAAAATCATCCGATCTTCACCAAATTTGGTGCAGATATTCTTTAGATCCTTACTGATAAAATAAATCATATAGATGTTTGAAATTTAAAAGCATGTGTTTTGAACCCAATAAATTCACTTGTACATTTTTTTGCATTTTTAGGCACATAGCAGCTTTTTCTGATTTATTTATGGGTCACGAAGTGTTTTTGAGAAGATGTCTAGGTTAACAGATATGCATTGCTAGACTACTAATGGTAACACTTAGATAACAGGACGTGGATCCTGATTGACATGTTGGTTTTGTGCGATTAATCAGCTCAGAGGTGACATTGATGATGAAGGTGAAGGCTTTACTGTGGGTAATATGCTTTACTAGCACTTCACTCCAACAAATCTAAGTTATGAAATGACCAAACATTCAAACTTAGTTTGAGCTTTTATCAGTTTTGGGCTGTTAACTGATTTCCATTGGGAAAAATTAATGAAACCCTCCAGTGATTATTAAGGCCTTTCAGTTCAGCAGATCATCATGTTTCTCTTCATTCTTCATCAGTATTGATCAGATGTGCATGTGTTTTAATGGTTTGACGTGTCTGTAAGCATCAGTCAGTTGAGTGAACAGTGCTGTGGACCAGCAGCAGCATTAAAGCCAATGAAGCTTTAGCGCTCTGGCCCTCAGCTCATTATGAAATGCAACTCCAACACATTTAATTATGGAACAGATTTGTTGTGGAAATCCTGGACAGGAAGAACACCGGAGATCATACTGACCGCACGCGTGTCCTTGTGTAAGTGTTGAAAGCTGTCATAAGCATCATAAGTGCACAGATGATTCATTAGATGTTAATAATGACCTCATTCAACATTCAAACATCATTCATAGACTGTATTAGAGCTGTGCGTCATTAATGATATGACTCTTCTGTTTGGTGTTGGTTGAGGAACAGAAAACTGGGAAATGCATCTTGCATGTGTCATAATGCATGAAGTAAAACCAACCAGTTCACATGCAAGTGATTTCATAGTATATAAACAGCATCTGAAGAACATCTGTGTTAGTATACTGAGGTTCTTAAAAAAAGCATTATGTGTGTTTTGCTGTTTCTGCATTGGAATTGCATTTTTTTAAATAAAATTTCATGATAAATTATATTAACATCAATTCGATTTAAAAAACAAAATGAACATGAAAGAATCACATGATCGGTGACGTGCTTACTCGATTTCATATCTGACTCTGATTCTCAGATTTCTCCTGCTCCAATTGTTCATCAGTTTATCAGTTTGACAGTTGTTGTGTTCTCACAGGGTGCCATGGTGGAGAAACGGATCCTGGCTCGAGTTCACAGTAGATTCATCGTGTCGCTGGCTTACGCCTTCCAGACCAAAACAGAGCTGTGTCTGGTGATGACCATCATGAACGGAGGAGACTTGAGGTCAGTCACTCAAACATGATGAATCATGTCCATTCTTTACAATGATTGTAATATTATTGCTTGTTTTTCAGCCAAATGTTGTTCTGAAAGTCTTTGGCCTGTAGTGGTTGATTAGAGCAAAACCATTTGAGCTGCTATTCCCACAAAGTTTATCCAATTTTCACCAAATTTGGTGCAGATGTTCTTTAGAAGCTTTCTGATACAATAAATCACAAAGATGTTTGATATTCAAAAGCATGTGTTTTGAACCCAAGAAAATCAGCTAGGCGATCGCTTGTGTCACGCCTGTGCTTTCAGCTGTTCACATGAAACCTAAAGTGCTCAGGGCAGTCATTTTGTGACAGTGCCACCCACTAGTTTAATGTTAAGGTTAAGTCTCATCATGACCTTTGACCCAATAAGCCTGAAATGGCTGTGATGTACTGCATTTTTGATGATTTCATTGCCCTGCTTCACCTGTGATTGCTTGTTTCATATTTTATTTTTTAAATGTTATTTATTGTTTTCATGAATTTATCTTTTAAAGAGCAGGTATCATTCTTTCACAGGTATCACATCTATAATGTGGATGAGAACAACCCAGGGTTTTCTGAAGCCAGAGCGTGTTATTATGCTGCTCAGATCATTCAAGGCCTGGAGCATCTTCACCAGAAGAGAATCATCTACAGAGACCTGAAACCAGAGAATGTTCTGCTAGATAATGAAGGTGAACATGTTCAAGTGCTCTGCTCATCAACACACACACATCTGATGAGTCGAGAGTCATTTTGGTCACACACGTCATGCTGGTGTTTTCAGGTAACGTCCGTATCTCTGACCTCGGCTTGGCTCTGGAGCTCGCAGATGACCAGCTCAAAACCAAAGGCTACGCTGGAACTCCAGGTAAAACCTCTATTATCATATTCACAGAAGATCATGATCAGAACTCGCACTGCCAGAATCATATGTTGATTGATGCTCATATGTATTCATTAGAACTATTAAACACATGTGACCCTGGACCACAAAAATGCAGACTTTTTGAAATTAAGATCTATACATCCATCTATTCATCATCTGGAAGTTATATAAATAAGCTTTTAATTGATGTATGGTTGGTTAGAATTTGGTCGAGATACAACTATTTGAAAATCTGGAATCTGAGGGTGAAAAAAAATCTAAATATTGAAAAAATCACCTTTAAAGTTGTCCAAATGAAGTTCTTAGCAATGCATATTACTAATCAGAAATTAAGTTTTGATATGTTTATGGAAGGGAATTTACTAAATATCTTCGTGGAGCTTGATCTTTACTTAATATCCTAATGATTTTTGACATAAAGGAAAAATTGATCATTTTGACCCATACAATGTATTTTTGGCTATTGCTACCAATATACCCCTGCTACCTAAGACTGGTTTTGTGCTCCAGGGTTACACACTGGCTCATGAGTGCTGACATTCATAAACGTGTGTTTTCAGGGTTCATGGCTCCGGAGCTGCTGAAGGGTGAAGAATATGATTACTCAGTAGATTACTTCACTCTTGGGGTCACGCTGTACGAGTTCATCGCCGCCAAAGGACCCTTCAGGACTCGAGGAGAGAAGGTGATCTTCAACATTCATTCTCCAGGGGATCTTTATTAGAATCACATTTATGCATTCAGCAGATGCTTTTTATTTAATGCAACTCAATCAGGACATTGGAGAAAATGCAAGGCCTACTTGCAACTTATTTTAACTTGAGTGTAGCATTTTTAGAACAGTGTGTCATGCACGGTCAAATGCATCTAGCCGTCTAGCACAAAACAATGTAAAATGCATTCAAGTTATGCATATTATCAGGTCATGCATTGCTTAGGAATCAATCCCATGATCTTTATGTTTGATGGCACTTCTGCAAATGTGATTCATTGCATTTAATTAATTTAATTCACATCTGTTTGGTTTCCTCTCATCCTGTGTTTTGGTGCAGCCCATAGAAACGAATAGAGGAATGTTCTGAATATTAATCATGTCACATTTTGGGCTCTCAAGCTATAGCCATCTAGTGTCACTCACAATTTGAGATTTGTATTTTTAGGTGTTAACCTTAAAACCAAATGACTAAAAAAATACACTTTTTCTTCAGATTCCTGCAGCTTTCCATCCAGCTAGATTTTCCCACTTTTGGAATTTTGTTAAAACATACTTTTTATCCAAGAGCTTGAATCACTGGTCAGATGATCAAATCATGCTGGGTAAAATGTACTCTGATACAGCAAATCATTGTAAGTGTGAATGAATTAAACAGCAGGACATAAATTGTGGATGTTTTGTGTTGCCAGTGTTGCTTTTGCTTATTACATTCTTATGCTAAAGTCCTGAGTTTGATTCCCAGGCAGTGCATGAACTGATCAAATGCTGTAAAAATGTCACTTTGGATAAAAGTGTCAGCCGAATGCTTAAATGTGAATGTAAATGCAATCATTTTAGGATCATTTTGAAGTAAATGCTGTAATCATTTGGTCATAGCGCCACCTACTGGTCCAATGTGTTAATTAGCATTAAAGGGACAGTCCACCAAAAATGAAAATCCTGTTATTATTGTTGTTCCACACCTGTTTGAGTTTCCTTCATCTGTTGAATTTTTCTTTAAGTGAAATATGCCTTTAAAGTTGAAAAACACATATATATATCTGCTGCTGTTGTCATGTGGCTCTATAATTTTGGTTTGTTGTGTATCAAACGTTGTGCCGCTCAGGTGGAGAATAAAGAGGTGAAGAAGCGGATCCTGAACGACCCCGTGACCTACCCGGAAACCTTCAGCGAGAACGCCAAGTCCGTCTGTGAGGGTCTGCTGGCTAAAGAGGTGGACAAGAGACTGGGCTTCAAGAACGGCACGTGTGACGAGCTCCGCGCGCATCCCTTCTTCACCGAAATCAACTGGAGGAAACTCAACGCAGGTCAGAAGATGATCAGAGTTTTTTACCTTTTCTGCACACCAAGCCTGCATTTATTTGATCTCAAATACTGTCAAATTATTATGATATATTATTGTAATTTTAAATATTCGAATGTTAGTTGCATCATTACATTTCTACATTTTATCACATATTTAATTTTCACTTAATTAATAATATTAATTTTGAGTCATTTTTAATAATAATGTATTTTTATGTTTTTTTAGTTTTTTTATTTATTTTGTGTTTCATTTTATTATTATTATTATTTTAAAAAATGTAGATAAAATCAATTATATTTATAATTATAATTATATTTATTTTTATATATATATATATATATATATATATATATATATATATATATATATATATGCTATTTCCAGTTAATCATTTTACATTTTGATTAGTTGCAGCATTACATTTCTACATTTTATTACATTCTTTCACTTAATAATAATTTTTAGTCATTTTTAATAATATATTTTTATGTGTTTAGTTTTTATTTTGTTTTTTAAATTTATTTTGTGTTTCATTATTATTATTATTATTATTATTTTAAAAAATTTAGATTAAATCAATTATATATATATGCTATTTCCAGTTAATCGTTTTAAAGCTTTAATTTATTTTGGTCAGTTGCAACATTACATTTCTACATTTTATTACATTTCTAATTTTCACTTAATTAATAATATAAATTTTTTGTTATTTTAATAATAATATATTTTTATGTGTTTAGTTTTTATTTTTTTATTTTTTTTATTTAGTGTTTCATTTTATTATTATTTTTAAACATTTAGATTAAATCAATTATATATATGCTATTTTACAGTTAATCATTTCAAAGCTTCAGTTTATTTTGATTAGCTGCCATATTACATTTCTACATTTTATTAAATGGTTAATTTTCACTTAATTAATAATATTAATTTGAGTCATTTTTAATAATAATGTACTTTTTTTTTCTTTTTTTTTTTCATTTTGTGTTTCATTTCATTATTATTATTTTTAAAAATTTAGATTAAATCAATTATATATATGCTATTTCCAGTTAATAATTTTAAATTTTGATTTGCAGCATTACATTTCTACATTTTATTACATTCTTTCACTTAATAATAATAATTTTTAGTCATTTTTAATAATATATTTTTATGTGTTTAGTTTTTATTTCGTTTTTTAATTTATTTTGTGTTTCATTATTATTATTATTATTATTTAAAAAAATTTAGATTTAATCAATTATATATATGCTATTTCCAGTTAATCATTTTAAAGCTTCAATTTATTTTGGTTAGTTGCAACATTACATTTCTACATTTTATTACATTTCTAATCTTCACTTAATTAATAATATTATTTTTTTGTTATTTTTAATAATATATTTTTATGTGTTTAGTTTTTATTTAGTTTTTTTAATTTTGTGTTTCATTTCATTATTATTTTGAAACATTTAGATTTAAATCAATTATATATTTATATATATATATGCTATTTCCAGTTTATCATTTTAAAGCTTCAATTTATTTTGGTTAGTATTAGTATGGTTAGTATTTGGTTAGTATTTGGTTAGAATTACATGTTTCATTTTCACTGAATTAATAATATTAATGTTTAGTCATGTTTAATAATAATATATTTTTATGCGTTTAGTTTTTATAAAAATTTTATGTGTTTATTATTTTTGTGTTTTATAAACTGGGAATATCTTTCTATGGGAATATCTGTTAAACTGTAATTTATTTCTGCGTTTAAAGCAGAATTTTCAGCATCATTACTGCAGTCTTCAGTGTCACATGATCCTTCAGAAATCATTCTAATATACTGATTTTCTGCTCAACAAACATTTCTGATTATTATTCAATATTCAGCTTTGATCACAAAAAATAAATGACATTTTAACAGCTGTTTTAAATTTCAAATAAATGCAACCTTGCTGAGCTGATGAAAAATCCTTACCAAACACTAGTGCAGGTCCATCAGCTCTTGTCTTCTGAGTGCACTAATGCCACACTCATGTCCTACAGGGATTCTGCCTCCTCCTTTTGTACCCGATTCCAAGACGGTCTACGCCAAGAATCTGGACGACGTGGGCGCGTTCTCCACGGTGAAGGGGGTCTGCCTGGAGGACGATGACAAGAATTTCTTCGATGAGTTTGCGGTGGGAAACATCCCCATCCCGTGGCAGGAGGAGATGATCGAGACGGGCATCTACGGCGAGCTGAACGTGTGGGGCCCGAACGGCACCGTGCCCAACGACCTGCGCCGAGAGTCCATCCTGGAGCAGCCGCCCAAATCCTCCACCTGCTGCGTCTCATAAACACTGCAGCTCTGAACTCTCCAACACAACACACATTCACACTGCCCTGCAAAAATGAAGTCTCTTCTGCTCATCGAGGCTGATCAAAAATACAGAAATAAATAGTCATATTGTGAAATAGTATTACAGTTCAGAATACGGGTTTTCTATTTTAATATATTTTAAAATATAATTTATTTCAGTGATGCAAAGCTGAACTTTTATCAGCCATTACTCCAGTCTTCAGTGTCACATGATCCTTTGTAAAAACAAAAGCATTTATTCAAAATAAGTCTTTGCTATCACTTTTAATCAATTTAACACATCTTATGAATAATGAATGATTATGAATAATTATGAATAATTATTATTTTTTTATTTATTGACCACAAACTTTTAAGTGGTAGTTTATATTGTTACAAAAGGTTTCTATCTTTAACCCCTTTTTGGCCCAGTGACACTTTTTTAGTAATCATCATAAATTATATATCATTTGAAAGCTTTAAGCTTCAGATTTCATCCATTTTTAATTTGGACATTGGTTTAACATGAAAATGGGACTTATTAATATTTTAGTGGTCTCCTCCCCTTAGTGGGTGGAGTCAAGTGTCATATTACAAAGTGTCTTTTAGAATCAAAACTTTTTATGATCTTGACAAAATACAAATCTCAAGATTCCGTATTTGGTGGTTATTTTTTGATAAAAGTAAGAAAATTAGACATTTGTGACAAAAAATGCATAAACAAATCTATTATTATATTAGTATTATAACCTCATTTTTTTTCTATCAACTTCAAATTTGGAACATAACTTATTTTGACAAGCCTTTAATTTAATAGCAGTTTTTGATTTTAAAATATTTAGTAAAATATTTATTTTATATAAAATAAAATCTTTTTACTTTCACAGTAAATTTAAACTTCTATAACGTTTTGATACTTTAATATTTTGTAAGGTTTACAATCTGCAGATTGTCTTTTTAAAAAGAGTCCAATTTAAGGTCTGTATTCTAAAGTGTTCACAAATTATAACAATTTAAGTTTTTGGATAGTGCACTTTCATGTCTATGTTCAAAAAAAGAAGGGGGGGGGGCTTAAAGGGTTAAATAAATGCTTTTCTTATAAACTTTGTATTCATTAAGAAACCATGAAAAAAGTATCACAGGTTCCAACTAAATTTTAAGCAGCACAACTGTTTTCAACATTGATAATAAGCATATTAGAATGATTTCTGAAGGATCGTGTGACACTGAAGACTGCAGTAATGATGCTGAAAATGCAGCTTTGATCACAGAAATAAATTACATGTTAACAGATATTCACATGGAAAAAAGTTATTTTACATTAAAATAATATTACTTTTTTTTTTTTTCAACATTTTTGATCAAATAAATTGAGCCTTGATGAGCATAAGAAGCTTAAAAAACATTAAAAATCATTCTGATCCTAAACTTTTGAACTGTAGTGAACTCACAGCTTCAGCTGCTTTAAACAAGCTGACATTTATAATAAGAGCTCAGGCTGAAGGTTGAGTATTTGTATTAGTGATTATTGATCTCATTGAGTTTATTGACCTGCAAACTGAGTTCAAGCATTCAGTGAGTGTACCTGCACTGTTCTGTTCAAGCACATTTAGCATTTAGGCTTTAAATGAGACAGAATATTTAAGAATCAGTCAGCAGTCTTACTTTTGACATCCAGAAAGCTCACAGCTGTAAGTAAAATGAACTCTCATGTTATGTTCCAGTTAGTTTTTACTAAAAATGCTAGTTCATGTTATTGCTTCCACCACAAAAAAAGATTATTTTTGTGATTTCAGTCATTATCAACACAAAACCTGTGCTGATTGACACAAACTAGTTTTGTAAGTCAGTATTTGGTCGGTCATTTTTGACAGGAACACAAAATTAGGTCTCAAAGATGATCGGTACAGCACAAGAGTTAAATGTCATCTATGAGTAATAATGACACAGTTCTCTGATCTGAATGTCAAATATGTATATTTATGTTTATAATCAATTACATGTGTGAACACAAGTTCAGGTTTGTTCTGCAAATGTTCTGAATATAGACTTTTATTTCTAGAATACACAGTCTGAATGAATAATAATGATTCGGTGCATTTCTCAACTCTTTTCATCCTGAACTCAATGTTTTTGTCTTTGATTGGTCATAGTGTATTATTTTAAATGCTTTAATTAATGCCTTGAATGATTGTGATAACCCAGCGGTGCGATTGAATGTTTCGCGGGTTAGAGAATAGTCAGGTGCTGTCGACTAGTCCAGCCGTTGTTGCCATAAACACAAAGATGCTTCTGTGCATGAATCGCTTTCTAAGTGCCCCAGCAAACATACCAGCAGCTCTACCATTTTTATTCATGTAAAAAGCTGTAAATGTCTTTAGGTTGCCATGATTATCATCCTTTTGAATAATGTGATAGTTGTCATCATTATGATTTCAAATAAATGTTTTGCCATAAATACACCTCAACTCTGGGTTTCTGTTTTGAGAAACATAAAGAAAAAAGCCGGAATTCTTCCATTTTAAGGCAGCCCGGGGCAAGTTGTCACACTTATGTTTCTCTAGGTGAGTTTTTATTATTGAAAGTCAGTTTCTTTATAAACACAAACTTTAGAGTTGTAAATAAAAAAAGCTACTTTTATACCCTTATTGCCCCCAAAACCCAAATATATAACGTGTATTTAACTGGGGCATGTTGTCACAGTGAAAACCTGCTATTTATTGACACTGATTTGAGAATAATACATGTGTTTTATATATGAAACACTAGCTAAAATACTATTTAAGTAAAACCATTCTGAAACCTAAAACAATTCAAGAAACAACAAAAATGGAAAAGGAAACATGCAAACATATCAAACGTAATTATTGAATTGTTTAAAATTACAACATATAAACCAAGAAACAACAAAAATGGAAAATGTAACATGGAAAAAGTAAAAATGATTATTGAATTGTATAAAATTACAACCAAAAACAACAAAAATGGAAAAGGAAACATGCAAAAAGTCAAAAAATATTAATTAATTGTATAAAATTACAACAGAAAGCAAGAAACAACAAAAATGGAAAAGGTAACATGCAAAAAGTAAAAAAAAATATATTAATGAATTACAACTAAAAAAACAAAAAACAACAAAAATGGAAAAGGAAACATGCAAAAAGTCAAAAAATATTAATTAATTATATCAAATTCCAACATAAAAAACAACAAACAACAAAAATGGAAAGGTAACATGCAAAAAGTAAAAAATTATTAATGAACTGTATAAAATTACCACATAAAAATAAACAACAGAAATGGAAAAGGTAACATGCAAAAAAAAAAAAAAAGAATTACAGCATAAAAACAAGAAACAAAAAAATTGAAAAGGTAACATGCAAAAAAAAAAAATACAGCATAAAAACAAGAAACAACAAAAATAGAAAAGGTAACATGCAAAAAAAGTAAAAACTTTTTATGAATTATATAAAATTACAACATAAAAAACTAAGGAACTGCAAAAATGGATAAGGAAACATGAATAAAATATCAAACTTAATTAATGAATTGTATTGTAATAATTTGCAAGATATAAACCATTAGAAAATGTATCCGAAAGTACCACGTACTTGCATATGCAATGAGTTCTCGTTTAAAAACAGAGGGGCGGAGTCTCTCTACATTCCACTGGACGCTCAACGGAAATGCGCTTTTGCCATTTTCAACAGTGACCAATGAGGGCGAGCGTTGATCCGCGCGTGCGCACAGATCGTCGTCCAATGGAAAGTCGGTTAAAATTTTAAATCTCACCGGCGCTCAGTCAGTCAGTTAGTTTCAGTCAGTTTAGCGTAAATGGAGTGAAAATGACGGAAGAATCTGCAGTAAAAGTGTGCGTTAGGGTCAGACCTCTTATTAAAAGGTAAGATTTTTTTTAATTCTTTATATTTAGCGCTCGGAGGCAAGTTTAATATAAAACAGTCTTGAGTATTTGCTGAGACAGTCTTAACGGAGGAGCGAACCGCTGTTAGCCGATGACAGCATCTTAAAGTCATATAAAAGATCGTTTCTGTTATATTTCTAAAGTAAACCTATTTTAAAACACAATATACTTGCATTGTGGTGTTTTTAACCTGAAAGAGATACTAAAAAAAGTTTCTTAACGGAGGAATGAATGGTTTTTATCGAAAGGCATCATCTTAAATCAATACAAAAGGCTGGTTCTGTTGTATTTCCAAAGTAAAACTATTCTCAAAACAGTAACGTTAATATCTAGTAGTTATATGATAGTCAATATTAATATCCTTTATATTTCTATGGTTTACCTGGTTTTACAATTTATGACTTTAGTCTGTCAGTCACTATGCAACTCATTTATTGCATGAACCCTCATAATGCTTCGCATCTTAATATTTTTCAATATTAAAAACATTTTATCTGATCAACAACTTCTCATAAATGAGTGAATGTGGAAAAAATAAGTTTTGAATGTTTTCCACGTTTTTACCATGTTATAACTTACCTCTTTTTGATTAATTAAAAAAATTGAAATTCTTTGAAATTACTTTTTTTTCTTCCATAAACGTCCAGATGAAAAAATATATGCTTTTTTTCTTACCTCATGTCATATTCATGTTTTACAACAAAATTCAGAGGTGGACAGCAGTGAAGTATTTTTACTTTACTCAAGTAAATTTAAAAAGTACCTGTAGTTCATTAGTGTTTTTCTTTGGAAAACTTTACTTCACTACATTCCAAAGCATAATATCATACCTTTAACTGCACAATGTTTTATAAATAAAAGTTGTTTGTCTTACATTTAATACATAAGAACATTAAAAATGTAGTACTTTCTTGTACTCAAGTAAATCTTTGAATTACTTTTACTTGAGTAGAAGTAAGAAAGTATTAGATTTCTAATGTAATTAAGTATTCAATTTAATTTAATATGAAATGTAGTGCAGTAAAACATACAATATTATGCTTTGGAATGTTGTTAAAGTAAAGTTTTCTAAAGAAAAACACTGCTGAAGTACATGCACTGCAAAAAAGGCTTTTCTTGCTTAGATTTTTTGTCTTGTTTCCAGCCAAAATATCTAAAAATTCTTAAGAAGGATTTTCTAAATGAGTAAAAATCATTTTCTTGTATTCAGAAAAAACAAGTCAAAGTTAAGTGTGTTTTTGCTTGAAACAAGTTTAATAATCTGCCAATGGGGTAAACAAAATAACCGTGTTTTCTGTTTGAAATAAGATTTATTTTTCTTACCCCATTGGCAAATTATTTTGCTTGTTCTAAGCAAAAAAATCACTTAATTTTGGCTAGTTTTTTTTTTAATACGAGAAAATAATTTTTACTCGTCTAGAAAATCCATCTTGATTTAAGAGTTTTCAGATATTTTGGCTGGAAACAAGACAAAAAATCTAACAAAAGCATTTTTTGCAGTGTGACACTTGAAAAGTACTTTTACAGCAAAGTAAAAATACTTCACTACTGTCTGCCTCTGACAAAAATTCAACCCCAAAAGTGTGTTAGGTATGAAGGTGAAATTTACTTGAACAAGCAGTAATTCACAGGTAAAAAAGTAGTTATATCTTTTTAAAAAAATTATAAAAAGTAAACGTGTATTTTGAGAGTCTTAAAGCATTGTACAAAGCATTTCATACAAACTATGTCATTTTTAGAAATGTTTATGTATCTCATTTTCTGTGTTATGAGGGTTAATGTTCTGTTTCAAGTTGATTCTCAGCCCCAACAGTAATGTAATGATGATACGGATGATTTCAGAGAGGAATCTGAGAGTTCAGAGCCAGTGCAGCTCTTCTGGAGAGCCGACAGACAGGCCATCCATCAGCTGGATGAAGATGGAGCTCAGACCAAGAGCTACAGCTTCGGTGAGTCCAGCTTCAGCGGATCTTTACTGGCCGCTAGAGCGGAGCTTTATGTTCTGACCTTCTTGTTTTTCAGACCGTGTGTTCAGTGCTGAAGAGACCACCGCTCAGCTCTATCAGGACATTGCAAAACCACTGGTTGTGTCTGCAGTTGAAGGCTATAACGGTGAGTCCAGAAATCAAAATAGAGACAGAGCGCATTTAGACCACGTCCTCACCAGGGGGGAAAATCCAATGCTCTCCATTGACTTTGTATTGCGGGAAGCGGACTCCTGGTCATTTCTGACTTGTAACAAAAAACAGAACAAGGTCTAAAAGCTGCAATGAGACAAGGTGCACGGTAAACAAGTTTTTTATACGCTGTCGACCCAAAAAACAAGTGTTTAAGGACACAAATAGTTGTAGGTGTCAGGGTATTTTCAGGGTTTCCGCTGGGTCTTAAAAAGTCTTAAAAAGTCTAAAATTTAAAAATCAAAATTTTAGGCCTTAAAAAGTCTTAAATTCGCTGTTCTAGGTCTTAAATAATTTTACACAGGTCTTATTTTTCCGATGTCCATGTAACGCTACCTCTAATGCTCATTTAAATTCTCTTTCTGTTGTTTCCGTGGTGTTGTAGTTCTTTATTTCACTATTCCAAATATAATTTGCTGAATTTAAACTACAAATGAAACCAGCATGCAATAGCCAATCAGCTTTCTGTTATTGGCGCGAGTCTCTCTCGGATTGTACCGCAGAAGTCAAATGGATTTAATTTTTTAGCTATGAGGAAGTGCAAGTTTAGCGATACTGGGCTTGGAAAAACTGAATATAGGGCTTGACTAAGGCCAGTTGCTAACAACTGTAGATTTTTTTTCCCTCTGTGGAAGTTACTGCGTCTTCAGACAGAATCACAGTATTTATATAACATTTCTAATAAATATATTTATAAATCAATAAATGTATTTAAAACATTAATCTCACTTTTAATTTTGCAGTGTAAATTATGTAATCTCACTGCTAACAGACATTTAGAATTTATTGATAAATTCATAAAATAAATTTCAAAGGTACGCATACATTTCAAAAGTAAAAAAAAAAAAAAATCGCTTCAGAATTTTTTTTTTACATCAGATATTTCTAGTGGTACTTTTATGGGGTTATTTTGTGTGGAATAGTATCTGCTGATATGGAAAGTTCACTGTATGTCGTAGTAATAAATTTAATTTATGACAGCCATGAAATTTTGTTTACTTTTTACATTAAACACATTAAGTATCACATATGCATGTAATATAATATCTATTTCCATTACAGGTTTAGGTCTTAAATTTCATATAAAGTGGTATTAAAAAGGATTTAAAAAGTCTTAAATTTCACTTGTTCATATCTGCAGAAACCCTGATTTTGCATTGGGCCATTCAATTTGATCATTTCTCCATCAAAAGGAAGGCAAAAGAAAAAAGAGCACTGACAGACCAATATAATTTAGTTTCTCAATATATCTCCTTTTTTCAAGGTGGTGAGCAAATCCTTTAATATGGTTAAAAATAACGAATGTTTACCATCTCCGTTAATTTCCCTCCAGCGGGCGTAGTTCTCAGAGTAATAAGAGACATTGCGCTCTACATTTGTGTTCTTAAGCATTCGTTTTTTTAGGTTGACAGCTTATAAAAATGTAGTTTTGTGTTTTTTAGCTTGTTTACTGTACACCTTTTCTCATGGCAGCTTTTAGACATTGTTCTGATTATTGTTATAAGTCAGAAATGGCAAGAAGGCAGCTTCCCTCAATACAAAGCCAATGGAGAGCGTTGGATTGTTTTCCCCTCCAGTGGGTGTGGTTTTCAGATTATGATTATGATAATTACAACTTATTCTGACAGGTACTATGAACACAATGTACATAGATATGTTTTGGACTTATGTGTTTAATTTGCTCAATCTGTGTTCATTCTTAAAGCATACTCTCTCTTTTTCAGGCACGATATTTGCCTATGGACAGACATCTTCCGGAAAGACCTTCAGCATGATGGGAAGTGAGCATAACCCTGGAGTGATTCCTCTCGCCATGGCTGACGTCTTCAAATCTATTAAAAGTGTAAGTGTTTGCAAATCTTCCTGGTGTCAGCTCAGAACAAAACTTCTGTGACACAACAGTTCAGTTCTGAGCTCTTCCTTCAGATGAATCATTTTAAAGTGAATACACTGCAAAAATGCTTTTCTTACTTAGGTTTTTTGTCTTGTTTTCATCCAAAATATTACAAAATTCTTAATTCAAGAAGGATTTAAAAATGTTCTCGTTTTCAGAAAAAACAAGTCAGTATTAAGTGTGTTTGCTTGGAACAAAGCAAAATAATCTACCAATGGGGTAAGCAAAAAAAAAAAAAGTCTTATTTCAAACAGAAAATAAGATAATTTTTCTTACCCCATTGGCAGATTATTTTGCTTGGTTTAAGCCAAAACACACTTAATTTTGACTTGTTTTTTCTGAAAACGAGAACATTTTTAAATCCTTCTTGAATTAAGAATTTTTAGATATTTTGGCTGGAAACGAGACAAAAAATCTAAGTAAGAAAAGCTTTTTTTGCAGTGTAACGGTTACCTCAGTGTTTTCTCTTTACGAATGATTAAAGAAATCGTTGATCTAAATGCAAACTTTCATATTTCTTTATATATTTCTTTTTCATTCTGTATTGGTAAAATAAACCATAGTTGTATTTCTTTGCGCTTTTCAGTTTCCAAAGAAGGAGTTTCTCCTGCGTGTCAGCTATATGGAAATCTACAATGAAACGGTCACAGATTTGCTCTGCGATAAATGGAAAAGGAAACCCCTGGAAATTCGTGAAGGAAACTACGTAAGCTGTTTGTCTTTTTATTTTACTCGTACTGCGATTGTGGGTTTCGGCTCTTAACTGGTCGATCGCGTCCACAGAAAAACGTGTATGTGGCTGATCTGACGGAAGAGCTGGTGACGTCTCCGGAACAAGCCCTGTCCTGGATCACCAAAGGAGAAAGTAAAGCTGCTTTGACTGCATCACTCACTCATCTTTCATTTTATTTATATTTTTTGGTATACTGTAAAACTATAAATCATTTTATTCATACAGAAAACAGGCATTATGGAAAAACGAAAATGAACCAGCGTAGCAGCCGCTCCCACACCATTTTTCGGATGGTAAGAAGCGCAATGAACTGAAGTGTTTGGAGTCTGATTTTAAGATTCATCTCTGAAGTGTCTTGTTTATTTTGTCCATGTCAGATCTTGGAGAGCCGAGAGACAAGTGACCCGGCGTCTGGTGAAAACGCAGATGGAGCCATTATAGTGTCACACCTGGTGAGTTCAAAACAAACCAGGAACCGTCTGTGATTCCTTTCACCAATTTCATTTAGTTTAGATGAGCAGAAATTGTTTGGCTGATTGTTTGTTTTCTGTTCCTGTAGAACTTGGTGGATCTCGCTGGTGCTGAACGAGCAAGTCAAACCGGAGCGGAGGGTAAATATTTGTGCCTGAGTCTATTGCTTGTTAGTTTTTTGTTTTGCTTTGCTTTGCTTTGTTTGTTTGTTTTTGACCGATTCCATTTATTTATATATTGTATTAATTTTTTAAATATATAATAAGGTTTCCTTGGTGACTTCTAGCTATTTATTCCAAAAGAAATGGACTTCATTTGAGTCTAAGTGGTCATTAAAAATGTCACACTTTGACCAACCATAGGAAATTACACTGCAAAAAATGATTTTCTTACTTAGATTTTGTCATGTTTCCAGCCAAAATACATAAAAAATTCTTAAGTCCAGAAGGATTTTCTAGACGAGAAATAATGGTCTTGTTTTCAGAAAAAAACAATTTAAAATTAAGTGTTTTTGCTTGAAACAATTAAAATAATCTGCCAATGGGGTATGAAAAATAATCTTGTTTTCTGTTTCAAAAATTTTTTTTTTTTGCTTACCCGATTGGCAAATAGTTTTTACTTAAACTTAATTTTGACCTTTTTTTTTTTTGACAGTTGTTACTTGTCTAGAAAATCCTACTAGATTTAAAGATTTTTTAGATATTTTGGCTGGAACAAGACAAAAAAAATCTAAGTAAGAAGAGCAGTGTAAATCATTTTTTCTTTTTAAAATATGCATTGAATGAAATCTGTATATTATCCATAAGGGTAAAAACACAAATGGAGTGAGACCATAAAAAAATGCTTCAAATTAATTTAAAAAGAAATGTCTAAGTGAATATCCAAATGTATAAAATTTAGAACTGTTTCTCAGCAGGTAGTTGCGTTCAACTATTTAATTTTTTTGGTCTGTTTAAACCTCTTTCATTCCTTCTTTCAGGAACCCGTTTTAAAGAAGGGTGCAACATAAACCGCAGTTTATTCACACTGGGTCAAGTCATTAAGAAATTATCTGATGAGAGTCAGAAGTGAGTCGTTTCACAACTTCCAGTGTATAGTTTTACCATCACCGAATCTGTTTTTGCTCTAACTATAGTGTGTTGTTTCTTTTCCATCCAAAAGGGGCTTCTTGAATTACAGAGACAGTAAACTCACCCGAATCCTTCAGAACTCTTTGGGTGGCAATGCCAAAACTGTCATTATTTGCACCATCACCCCAGCCACTGTCGACGAGACCGTCAGCACCTTACAGGTACGAGAGAAGACCCTCTGTTATTCCTGATCCGGATCGATATGAGTAGATGTGCTGAATTTGTTTTTGCTGTTGTTAAAGTTTGCTAGTGCCGCAAAGCGCATGAAGAACGACCCTCACGTCACAGAGGTCTCTGATGAAGGAGCTCTCTTGAGAAGATACCGCAATGAGATCGTTGATCTCAAACGGCGTCTACTAGAGGTGAAGATGCGTTTCACTTCTTTGATCATCCAGTAATGACATAACCCATCATCTCCTCACCCGATTGTTCTCCATCTGGTTTCTCAGGTTTCCTCTGTCACACAAACAACTGATACCGAGCGACAGTCCCTATGCCAGCTTCTGCAGGAGAAAGACCAGCTCCAGAGAGAGCAGGAAGACAGGATCAAGAACTTAACCAAGCTACTAGTTACTTCCTCAAATGTCGCCCTAGTCCCTAAGGTAAGACTAGATTTAACACTAGTAAACCTCAGTGCTGGGGAAGTCTGTGGATCTGATCGTTGTGTTTGAATGTAAAGGTTCCCAAGAGGAGAGTGACGTGGGGAGGGAAACTTTTGAGATCTGCTCATCTTCTGAATGAAGATCTCGCTCCAACAGACATGAGCTTTGCAGAGCCATACATCAAGAAGAGAAGAGCTGACTTCTCTCTGGCTGATGTGGGAGAGGGTATGACTGGAATGGAAATTGATAAAAATGATACTGCAGTAGCTGTAAAAATGAGCTTGTAAATGTTCTGTTACACCAGATAAAGATGATGCAATTGTTCAGTTTTAATGTTTTTCTTTTTGTCCAGAAATGGATGAGTTTGACAGTCGATTTGACTTCACTGGTCTGGAGGAACCCAATATGGAAATGGAGATGAGCAACATCACTGTCCGCAGCTCCTCTGAAGGGTGAGGACACTTCTGTCTCAGAACTGCTTTTACGTTCTAAATAGGCCGTCTTCATTTCACACACTATAGAAAATGCTTTTCTTAGAATTTTTTTTTTTTTTGTCTTTTTTTCCAGCCAAAATATCTAAACATTTTTAAATCAAAAAGGATTTTTTTTTTTCTTTTTTTTCTTTTTTTTTTCATAAAAAACAAGTGAAAATTGAGTGCG
This sequence comes from Garra rufa, assembly GCF_049309525.1. Classification (NCBI taxonomy): domain Eukaryota; kingdom Metazoa; phylum Chordata; class Actinopteri; order Cypriniformes; family Cyprinidae; genus Garra; species Garra rufa. The sequence continues at coordinate 55,832,634 of NC_133366.1, forward strand.
TTTTTGCTTGAAACAAGCAAAATAATCTGCCAATAGGGTAAGAAAAATAATCTTGTTTTCGGTTTCAAATGAGATTTTTTTTTTTTTTTTTTTGCTTACGCCGTTGGCAGATTATTTTGCTTCTTTCAAGCAAAAACGCACAATTTTCACTTGTTTTTTATGAAAAAATAAAAAATAAGTGATTTAAAAATGTATAGATATTTTGGTTGGAAACAAGACAAAATAACCTAACTTTGCAGTGCTCACAAATTCACATTTCTGTTTTGTTTGTTTTTTCTTTTCCCTCTCTATGTTCAGGAGTCATTTCTTTGACTCGCCTCGAGCGAACGAGCTGACATTGAAGGTGGCATCTCTAGAACAACAGTTGGAAGCAGAGACTCAGAGCAAACAGAGAGCAGAGGAGATGAGTGCTGAACTCCAGCTGAAGATCTCTGAGCTGCAGAAGAAGCTGGAGGCTCAAGCCGCACCATCAGAGGAGGAGAAGACCGTCTCTGAGCTGGAGAAACAGATGGAGGAGCTGCAGAATCGACTAGAGACGGAGGTTCAGGAGAGACAGAAAGCTGAGGAGAAAATCTCCTCACTGGAACTGAAGGTGGCAGAGCTGGAGAAACCTTCAGAAGCTCTCCTGCGCTCACAGCACATGAGTGAACAGGTACAGTCAACTCCTGTTATATTTGAGGTTGAACCAGGGTTTATACAAGGTGTAAGTGAAGTTAAGGTCTGGAAAAGGTGCCTGAAAAGTGCTTAAATTATTGAAAGCTGCTGTATCTATAAAATAAGTGTTTAATTTTTTTAATAAGCACATATCTTTTCACGCAAAAACTGAATTTGTGAGTCATTTTGCGAATTGAATGATTCAAATCATTAGTCCTAGTCTAAATAGAATGATTTGCTATATGCATAGTTATGATCTAAGTCAAATAATTTGCGCTTGGAGTCCTGATCTGAAATGATAGTTCACAAATCATTATTTAGATCAGGACTTAAAAATAGAGCGTGGACCTAAAAATAACCATTGGGGAATGTTCTCTGTTAATTTTTATTTTTTATTTTTTGCAAATCTTTTGCTTTAAAAGATTTAGGATCCGCATTCTGAACTAATTTAGTTAAAGACTTTGGAGTGCGTATGCCAAATCGTTGTGTTTTCAGGATTTTGTGAATTGAGGATTTTTTTTTTTTCTTAAACGGTAGAAAACATCACACACTTAAGACAATACAGTTATAAAAACAAAACAAAGAAAGAAGTATACACACATACAAAAATTAGCCATAGTTATACTATATTAAAAGTGTAGTATACTTTAGTAGTAATATTTTCCATGTGCTTCACTTTATTTTTGCAGTTTTGTTTTATTACTATATATTTTTATTCATCTTTGAAGACATTGTTTGATAACTGTGATCTCTGTTTGAAGTCCTTGAAAATCAAAAAAGTAGTACTTGAAAAATCCTTAAATTCTGGAATTTCATTTTACAGTATCTATACGAATATTGGACATTTTATGGGTTTTTAAAACTTTCTCTTTCTGACCATGATTGTTGATTAAAATTGTGTTGTGTTTTCAGCTGAGAAAAGATCTGGAAGAGGCCATTCAACTGTGTGAGGCTGTCGGATTTGAGAAGGTAAGTGCAACATCCTGCTTTTTTTTTTTTTCTTTTTTTTGGAAATCATGTTACAGTAGTAAAATGTGTTTTGAATGCCTTTTTTAAATTATTTTGTAAAGGATGCTGTCATTGCTGAGCGAGACCTGATCAAACACACGCTTCAGCTGGTAAATGAAGATCTGGAGAGTTTGAAGGCAGAGAAAGACTCACTTCAGAAAGATAAGAACGCTCTGCAGAAGGACATCGATGAGAGGAGAGATGCTGATGAATTTGAGAAACTGGAGCAGGAGAGCAAGAGGGAGTATGAGGTGATCAGAGTTTTGTGATCATGTGTGCAGTTTACCACATATATATGGAAGTATTGCTTTGATTAATGTTTTCTTTCTTCCACTGGCAGCTCATACCCAACTAACAATTTTTGGTTTCCAGAATGTTAGTTTATGGTTTGTTTTTGGTTAGCCAGGAAAGTTTTCTTGATGTTCCCAGAATGTTATGCTAACATAACTTGTTAGATTTAGTTTTTTAGAACGTTATTCTAATGTTCCCCTAATGTTATTAATGTTCCCAGAATGTTAGTTTTTGGTTCCCAGAACGTTATTTTGTTAGGTTTGTTTTGGTTAGCCAAGAAAACTTTTCTTAAAGTCCCCCTGAAATCAAAATTAAAGTTTTTTGGCTTTTAGTATGAATATATTAGCCTTAAGGTGATCTATAAGCTAGTGTGCTGCAAAACAAAGACAAAATTCGCGTTTACAAGATATGGGCATTCAAAACTTACAGTCTCGTCACTTCCGCCAATATGAATCAAGGATTTGGATGATATCACCGTGCACTTCAGTTTCTCATCAAACATTCTGTCCAATCAAATGCTCTCTAGAGTCCGTAGTGTCCCGCCCCCTACACAGAGACGCGGAGCAGATCATAAGCGCTCATATGTGCGGTCGGCATGTATTAAACTACACAGCCTCAGCATAATAATGATCACTGTTTCGTTTTAGCAAGTTTCATATTGAATTTGTGGGGTAATTTATTAGTCTGTGGCTGTCATAAGCTTACAAATGCGGCTTTACCGAGCTCAACGGCTCTTGCCGGAGCAGATATCAATGGAACGCTATTGGCTATTCAAAATTAGTGGGCGGGGCTGGGCGATATGTTTTTGTTTCAGTTAAAAGTACGTCACCACATAGAATAACGCTGCGTGTTTCAAGGCACTTCAGTGGACCTTTAACAGACAAAGAACGTTATTTTAACGTTCCTTTAACATTATTATAGCATTTCCCTACCCTCTTTACTTCAACATGAGCACTCCGCCGTACGTCAGTAATCATCCAGCACAATCACCACCCAGTAAAGAATAAGTGGTATGGAAATTATCTGTATGGATGCCTAATCAGTATTATAAAACCATATCTTGTTTTTATCCATTGTTTTATTTAATAAAAATAATCTGAGCACATCAACCATAATACATAAGATTAAATGATTAAATCAGTCCATTATGGGGTACCCAGATTTTACATTTGCTCAGCACCAAATAAAAATGCACAACGTAACACAACGTATGGTTTATAAAATATGATATTTATTCATAGATAAAAAAAAAAAAAAAAAAAAAGAATAAATTACTTGAAGTAGGAGTAATTCAGAACATTCATGTGAAATTTCAGTTTCAGAATTTTCAGTTATTTTTAGGTTATTTTTTAAACAACCACTCTGCATCGTTCTGGGAATGTTATTTTATGGTTGCAAAAAAAAACTAAACTAAAAATAACCATTAGGGAAAGTTCTATGTAAATTATTATTATTTTTATTATTATTTTTTTTTTTAAACAACCACTAGGCAACGTTCTGGAAATGTTATTATTTTTTTTTTTTTGGTTGCAAAAAATGAACCTAAAAATAACCATTTGACAATGTTCTCTATAAGTTATTTTTTGTTTAATACCACCATGCAACATTCTTGGAACGTTATTTCATCGTTGCAAAAACTACCTAAAAAGAATGTTCCCCTAATGTTAGTGTTTGGTTTCCAAAAAAAATAACCAAATGGGAACCAAAAATTAACATTAGGGGAATGTTCTGTGTTTGCTGGGTTATAAGCTATTTTAATTTCTCTCCTCATAGAGAGAACTGGAGGCTGAAAACTCCAAACTGCAGCAGGAGTTAAAACAATCGGAAGACATGATCCAAAAGCTGCAGGTCCGTTCACTTTGTTTGTCATGTAGATGTGCTCAGAGCTGCTCAAGTCCAAACTGTAAATGTGATATGATCATCTCACTGCTGTTCTCCATAGGCTGAGCTGGCGACAATGTCATCAGAGCTGCAGAAGAAGACGGACCTGACCACTGAGCTTCAGAGTTTTGTACGTTCGGGTTGTGTAATGTGGGTTTTTAGTGACTGATGCTGTTCTGTATTGTTGGTCACACATTCATTTTGCTCTACTTCATTGTGCAGAGTGACAAGGATCTTGTCCAGGAAGTGACACGTCTCCGCCGCTCTCTTGATGATGCAGAGTGTCTCAGTTTGGACACCAAGAAAGAATGGGCCTTCCTGCGGAGCGAGAACATCTCACTTAAAGAGAGAGACGTGAGTAGCGGATGGTTGAGGATAGGACAGATGAGGGTGTGTGTCATGAAGAGTGATTTATGCAACTCTGTGTTTGACTCAGGCAACCCTGACTACAGACTATGAGAAGATGGAAACTGAGGTGAAGACGCTTCAGAACAAACTAGAGCAGGAGAAGTCTCGCTTCAAGAAGATGCAAACGGATCTTCAAAAAGAACTAATGGGAGCCTTCGATGAGAACACCAAACTGACTTCTTTGATGGACGGAAAAGTGCCAAAAAGTAGGTGAAGAACCATAAGAAAGCATACAGAGGGACTTTGTGATATGAAGTCAAAATCGAATCTAAACTGAATATATATGCACTTGAAATTCATGTTTCTGGTTAAACTGAAGGTGAATAGGGTAAAAAAAATAGTTGATTGACTACATTGATAATTGCAAAATATTTTGTGTATTACAAGTTTCTAAAATGTTAGGTTTTAATATGCAAGTAAGGCATTATTTAATGAAATATGCACTAGTTTGCATTTGTAGTACAAAAAAATTTAAACAGTGGATGCAGTCAGTTTCACAATTCTTGTTTAATTTTTTTGACAGAGTCAAATGTTTTTACAGAAGGAATTTTTTTTTTTGTCACTTTATAATTCAGAAAATACTTAGAACAGGCAGAAAACTGTTTTTTTGTTTGTTTGTTTGTTTGTTTGTTTGTTTGTTTTTTTACAGTTTTTTTTGGGGGGGGGGGGGGATAAAATGTTGTATAAAATCAAGCAAATTATATATGAACAAATTCCTCTGTAAAAACCTTCAGAATATAGACAGGAATAAAAATGTAATGTTTGGTGTAAGCGCTACTGAAGAAGTGGAGATTTATGGCTCAGTGTAGGAGAAAAAAAATATTTTGAGAAAACAGCCTTAAAAAATATATTGTAATTGATAATCTATTAACACAAATAGCTAAAATGCTCTTAAAGAAACACTTAACAGTGTCTTTAGGATGTTTTCTTTCCACTAGTCTGAAAAAACACTTAATGAAAAACCAAAAAGCCCAAAATCTGAAACTTGACAGGTGCATGAAAAAAGTGTTTTTTCCTGCAGTGTCTGCCCTTAAAAGGGTTGTTTTCTCGCTAATTCTGTTGCTGTTTACTAAACTTCTGGGGGGTGTTCCATAAAACAAGTTTACCAAATAAGCCAGGCTTATTTCAGTTAGTCTGACTTATTGTCACTTGATTTGGCTCAAAATAAGTCAGACTAACTGAAATAAGCCTGACTTACTTGGTAAACTTGTTTTATGGAACACCCCCCTGGTAAAATTTGTTTTGTTTTGTTTATTAGTTTTCAAGCTTAAAAACACATAGAAACTGTAAAGCTAGTTATTATAATGCTTTATGTAATTTAACAAACTTGTTACTTTTTGTTCCTTTATTTACAGATCTGACTGATAATCTTGTGTTGGAGAAAACAGTGTGTGACTTGCGTAAGGAGCTTGATCAAAGCCACGAGAAGGAGCAATGTCTGCAGAGTAAGATGGAGGAGTTTGAGACACTTCCTGTCAAAGTGGATGAGTTACAGAGACAGGTTTGAGGAACTGCATTACATCATGTCTAGCTTTCTTTGTTTTTGTATCTACACGGCTAAATCTCATCCATTATTTATTTTTTCTCAGGTGTGCGGTCTGTCAGAAGAGCTGTGTTCTGTTAGAGAGGAGAGAGACTCTTTGATATCCGCTCAGTCCAGTTTGAATGAAGACCATCAGAGACTGAAAGATGAGATGTCTGCAGCTCAGGATCAGCTGCTGAAGATGGAGAGCGATCTGGTTGATGCTCAGCTGAAAGAAGCAGAACTGACCCAACAGCTCACAGAGACGTCAGAACAGCTCCAGAGCATCCAGACGGATCTCCAGCACGTCACGCAGGAGAACAGCACACTGCTCGCATCATTAGAGGAGGCCACACAGAAGGTCTGTTCACACTTCACACTACACACATATTTACTAACCACTGTTGTAGAATAAACAATGTCCTTTTCAAAATTGTCAAAGCTCAAGAAGCAGAGTTCCAGATGTCAATATGAGACATTTCTGGAATATCAGGGAATTTTAAAAAGTCTATTCCAGACATTGAAAGTCAGGGAATTTTAATTTTTTTATTGATCAAAGGCATAGAATATCAGGGATTTTTTTTGTTTGTTGCTTTAAATTTAATTTCCATTTATCAAAATGTAATTTTTTCTATACTGTATTTCACACATTTGCCTATTTTTATGGTTAGGCTTTTTCAGGCTATACCTTATAATTAAGGCAAACATGTCAGGAAAATGTAAATTTCAAGAGCTTTGGCTACAAAATGACCACTTCAAAGACTGGGTGTTAAAAGTAGACGATAGATGAACGATGAACTTGATTACAAACAGAAAATCCTTTAGAGCGTTTAACCCCTGAAACATAAACATAAATGTGACCCTGGACCACAAAACCAGTCATAAGGTTAAATTTTACAAAACTGAGATATATACATCATATGAAAGCTGAATAAATAAGCTTTCTATTGATATATGGTTTGTTAGGATAGGACAATATTTGGCCGAGATTAATCTATTGGAAAATCTGGAATCTGAGGGCGCAAAAAAAATCACAATACTGAGAAAATTACCTCTAAAGTTGTCCAAATTAAGTTCTTAACAATGCATATTACTAATCAAAAATTACATTTTGATAGGTTTACAGTAGGAATTTTATAAAAAATCTTCATGGAACATGATCTTTACTTAATTTCCTAATGATTTTTGACATAAAAGAAAAATCAATAATTTTGACCCATACAATGTATTTTTGGCTATTGCTACAAATATACCCCAGCGACTTAAGACTGGTTTTGTGGTCCAGGATCACAAATTAATTTCTGTAGAAATGGTACAGAAAAATATCTAAATGCATATAATGGGTAAAAGCAAAAAAGTAGTGTATGTGTGTTTTGTACTAAAAAGTAAATGAACAAGTAAATAATGCTTCAAATGGATGGATCTGTTTATTATAGGTCATGGAAATTCAGCTATTTAGTCAGTGAAAGTCAGGGAATTTGACATTTGGCTTAGAGTGGGAACAGAGCAACCATGGGCCATTCGTCATACTTGTTTGTGCCATCATTGTCTGAAGTCCCCTAAAGTTCTCTCTGGTTCATTGGTGCTGCCAAATGAACAGAGTTCAAATAAAACTCAGTCTGTATTAGGTCATCCAATGCTGAAGCAATCATCATATTGATCAGTATATTGATTATAATTTAATTTAATTATATTAAATTATATAGTTCATATTTGTAAATAAAATATCACAACACCACCAGCATGAGTGATTATTATTAATCTTCTTTTTTTTTTTTTCTTCTTTTTTTTTTTTTTTTTTTTTTTTTTTTTTTTTTTTTTTACCGTGTCAGTCAGAGCAGTTGAGTGCAGAGCTGGAGTCGGTTTGCGCTGAGAGAGATGGGCTTCTGTCTGAGAAGATGGAGGAAGTTGAGAGCAACCCGGAGGAGATGGAGAAACTACGAAATGCTCTCAGCTCAATAACTGAAGAACGAGAACAGCTCCAAGAGATTCTGCAGGGCCTGAGAGACGAGAGAGATGAGCTCAAGAGGGACATGGAGGAAAATGTGGAGATGGTGAGTGCTTGTTTTTTCACCATTATGATCTTAATGACATCAGACTCTTTTAAACCCTTTGTTTTATGCGCTGCAGATGATTGAGACTCAAGCTGAACTGAGAGATGCTCAGGAGAAGGTGAAGGAACTTCAGGGAAAACTACATAACTTAGAGTCACAGAGCGTTCAGATGGTCGACCAACATGAGGACCAGAAGAACGGTGAAGATGGACAGCTGGAGAAACTACAAGAGCAGGTGGCTGAGCAGTTTGACATGCGTGACTCTGGAGCACAAAACCAGTCTGAAGTAGCATGGCTATATTTGTAGCAATAGCCAGAAGTACGTTGTATGGGCCAAAATGATTGATTTTTCTTTTATGGCAAAAAAATCATTAGGGTATTAAGTAAAGATCCTGTTCCATGAAGATATTTAGTAAATTTCTGATATCAAAACTTCATTTTTGATTAGTAATATGCATTTCTAAGAACTTCATTTCGATTTTTCTCAATATTTTTTTTTTTTTTTTTTGCATCTTCAGATTCTAGATTTTCAAATAGCTGAAATCTCAGATCCTAATAAACCATACATCAATGGAAAGCTTATTTTTAAATCTCAGTTAAAAAAAACTGACCCTTATGACTGGTTTTGTGGTCCATGGTCACACAGAATTCTCCTGTAGAATGTGAAGTTACATCTGTTTTCAGTAATTTTAATGCTCAGTATTAAAGTGTTGTGTTTATTTGCAGATAAAGCAGCTGACAGAAGAGCTCAGCGCTGCTCTTGGTGAGAAGGAGCATCTGCTGTCTGAGAGATCAGACCATCATGAGCAGTCGGACGTGATGGAGAAGACGAAAGCAGATGTCACAACTTTAACAGAAGAGAGAGATCAACTTCAGGAGAAACTACAGCAGCTCGAGAACGACAATATTCAGATGAAAACACATCTGGAAGAGAAAAATGAGATGGTGAGAAAAGAATTATAATCACTCTGAACACCAACGCATGTATGAGACATTTATTCAAATACTCTCCAGGTCACATTTTGTGCAAAACCAAAAGAATAATAATTTTTTCTATATTTTAATATCATGTGTCCATACATTTATCTTTAGTTTAATAATTCTCATTCTAGCTAATGATTCGCATGAGATATTCAGGACTTTGTATTGCTGTCATTTCTTAATGTTTTCTCATTTCAATCTGCATGAATTGACTATAACAAAAGTATTTTAGATTATAGACAACCGTTTTGGTGTATTGTGCAAGTAAATCCACTGAATTCTGTAATGCATTTGGTTTCAGATTCTGCAGATTCAGTCTGAGTTACAAGAACAGCAGCAGCGTTTGAACCAAGAACAACCAGATTCAACTGAGGAGAGCAATGCTCAGATTCAGCAGGTTTGTGACTGACTTTTTCTTCTAAATGACTGTTATTGTGCAGTTTAATCACTTTGTTCCTAATGGTGTACCTTGTTATGCAGATCCAGACACTAAAGGAAGAGCTTGAGACTTTATTAGAGCAAAAGAACCAGCTGACATTGAACCTTCAAGAGACATCTCAACAGGTGGGACATCATCTGGAGATCTGAAACTAGTTGCATGTGATGTCGGTCATAAACCCTGTGAATATATTTGCTGTTTCTCAGGTGTGCGGTCTGTCAGAAGAGCTGTGTTCTGTTAGAGAGGAGAGAGACTCTTTGATATCCGCTCAGTCCAGTTTGAATGAAGACCATCAGAGACTGAAAGACGAGATGTCTGCAGCTCAGGATCAGCTGCTGAAGATGGAGAGCGATCTGGTTGATGCTCAGCTGAAGGAAGCAGAACTGACCCAACAGCTCACAGAGACGTCAGAACAGCTCCAGAGCATCCAGACGGATCTCCAGCACGTCACGCAGGAGAACAGCACACTGCTCGCATCATTAGAGGAGGCCACACAGAAGGTCTGTTCACACTTTACACTACGCACAGTCCCACTAATCATATGCACGAGTGATTTTAACCCTGTTTTATGACTGTGTCAGTCGGCGCAGTTGAGCACAGAGCTGGAGTCTGTTCATGCTGAGAGGGGTGTGCTTCTGTCTGAGAAGATGGAGGAAGTTCAAAGCGACCCGGGTGAGATGGAGAAGCTGAGACACGCTATCAGCTCAATAACTGAAGAGCGAGAACAGCTCCAAGAGATTGTCCAGGGCCTGAGAGAAGAGAGAGACCAGCTCAAGAGGGACCTTGAAGACACTAATGGGATGGTAAATGCTGAATTCAGCTGTTGAGGTTTTATTTTAGTATATGTGACCCTGGAGCACAAAACCAGTCTTAAGTCGCTGGGGTATATTTGTAGCAATAGCCAAAAATACATTGCATGGGTCAAAATTATTGATTTTTCTTTTATGCCAAAAATCATTAGGAAATTAAGTAAAGATCATGTTCCATGAAGATTTTTTGTAAAATTCCTACTGTAAATATATCAAAATGTAATTTTTGATTAGTAATGTGCATTGTTAAGAACCTAATTTGGACAACTTTAAAGGAGATTTTCTCAGTATTTTGATTTTTTTTGCACCCTCAGATTCCTAATTTTCAAATAGATGTATCTCGGCCAAATATTGTCCTATCCTAACAAACCATACATCAATAGAAAGCTTATTTATTGAGCTTTCACAGGATGTATACATCTCAGTTTTGTAAAATTTAACCTTATGACTGGTTTTGTGGTCCAGGGTCACATATAAAGTAAGGTGAGTGTTTGTTTATATAGGAAGTGTTTTCTCAGCTTATGCAGGTTCAGCAGGAACGCAGCGGCCCACAGCTGGAGACACAGCATGATGAACAACTCCAGCAGGTAATCAGAGACCTTCACAAGCGATGATTTGGAGCACATCAGATGCTGATGATCGTTAGTTTTTATACTGTGTGAATTCTCTTACAGATGCAGCAGCTTAAAGAGGAGCTGGACGCTGTGAATGAAGAGAAGAACCAGTTAAAATCTGATCTGCAGGAGAATGTCGAAATGGTGAGATTTGAAGTGGTTTCAAAGGATTTTGAGAAATGGAGCAACTAATTAAGTGTCTAATTAAACACGTTTTTTTTTTTCAAACGCAGATGATTGAAAATCAAGAGGAGTTGAGAGGAGCTCTTGAGAAGGTGAAAGATCTTCAGAACACTGTACAAGAGCTGGAGTCTCAGCGATCGATCATAGAGTCTAAAATCCAGGACTCTGAAAACACATCTCAGCAGCTGCAGGAGCTTCAGGATCAGGTAGATCATGTGAACGATTTATATAAGGATTATCTGTAAATTCTGAAAGTGAGTTAATGTACTCACCCCCTTGTCATTCAAGATGTTCATGTCTTTCTTTCTTCAGTTGTAAAGAAAATGTTTTTTGAGGAAAATGTTTCAGGAATGTTCTCCATATGGTGGACTTCTATGGTGCCCTTGAGTTTGAACTTACAAAATGCCGTTTAAATGCAGCTTCAAATGGCTTTAAACAATTCCAGCTGAGGAATAAGGATTTTATCTAGCAGTTATTTTTAAAATAAAAAATCTATATTTTTAAACTTTTTAACAACAAATGCTCTTCATACCCTAACTGTCTTGAACCGTAAAATGCATTTTGGAAGTTAGGAGGCACCATAAAAGTCCACTATGTGGGGAAAGTTCCTGAAATGTTTTCCTCAGAAAACAATTTCTTTACGACTGAAGAAAGAAAGACATGAACATCTTGGATAACAAGGAGATGAGTAAAATCTGTACATTTTTATTCTGCAAGTGAACTAATCCTTTAATATGGGCTGTTGATGAGCTGGATTATTGAAGCAAGAGTCACAATTCTGTAGAGTTGGATAATCATTATTGGTGCTTGTTTATTTATTAAATCTGAGTCATTCACACAAAATGGTGAGTTGAGAATAGAGCTGGGGTATGATGGTATATATCATTACCGCGGAATGAAATGTGTACCATAAAAATTTTTATTCGGTGTATACCGCAAAATTTAAATAAGTGGGCGTGGCCAACTCACCTGCAGCACGCATGAGGCTGAAACTAGTCAAACCGTTGAATGCAAGACTGAAGGATACTCTGGGAGGTTGTAAAAACATGGAAAAGGAGAAACGAACAAATGAGGAGGGCTCAAAAGAATATCCTGAGCAGGAGGAGGAATAAAATACAAAATAATCAAATAAGATCAAGTCCTTTTCTTTTCTTAAATATTCAAGCTTATTTATTATATAAAGCCCTTTTGTACATTTTCTGGAATAACTACCTATATATGACTGAATATATATCGTGAAATATATATATAAATATAATATATAGTGAAAGATATCGTTACCGTGAAATAAAATTTTGGTCATACAGCCCAGTCCTAGTTGAGAACAAATACAAACCGTATGTCCTCTTTGACCTCCCCAGATGAAGCAGCTGACAGAGGAGTTGGAGAGTGTTCGCTGTGAGCGAGAGCGTCTGCTGTCTGAGCGCTCCGTAAACACACACAGTGACACTGAGATGATGGAGAAGATGAAGGCTGACATCAGCTCTCTGACGGAGGAGCGAGACCAGCTCCAGCAAACACTGCAGGGCCTCAGAGACGAGCTGGAGCAGCTGAAGAGAGCGCAGCAGGACAGAGACCAGACGGTAAAAATGACAACTGGGTGAAATTTAATTACTTTAAAAGAGCATTCAGAGCTATTCTCAGTCTGTACTTCATCCTACCACAGAAAATAGCTTCTATGCATCTGCATACGATTTACAGTCACATTATACTTACAATGGAAGTTCAGCTCTGCGAATAATGATTTTGAAATATACAACTGTTACACTGAACATGTTCCCACTTTTGGGTTTATCCATGTTTTAAAGGATTAGTTCACTTCCTGAACAAAATTACGGATAATTTACTCTTCCCATTGTCATCCAAGATGAAGAAAAAACAAAGAAAGAAATTGTTTTCTCAGGACAACATTTCAGGAGTTTTCTCCATATAGTGGACTTCTGTAGTTCCCAGTTTATATGAAGCTTCTAACTGCTGTAATGGAAAATTTCCTGAAAGATTCCAAAAAAAAAATCCTGCAATGTTTCCAAAATTTCTGGAATGTTTCTGAAATTTATTGGAAATTTTCCACCTTTTTGCAACCCTAGCTCTAAACGATCCCAGCTGAGGAATAACCGCCTTATCTAGTGAAACGATCTGCCATTTTTCTTAAACTTTTTAACCAAAAATGCTCATCTTGTCTAGCTCTGCGATGCATACTCTGCACTCCGTTTCAAGACAGTTAATGTATGTCTCAAAATCCAATCTCGTTTTCTCCTCCAAATTCAAGACCAGCATTTGAGGTTAAAAAGTGTATTAACATTCCTGAGAACATTCCTGAAATGTATGTTGTCCTTAAAAAATGATTTCATAACAATTAAAAGACATGAAGGTGGGGTGAGTAAATTATCTGTAAATTTTTGTTCTGAAAGTGAACTAATCCTTTAACAGAGTGTTCCCTTCATTCAGATGGTCCAGTTGAGGTCAGAACTCGAGTCCGTCTGTGCCGAGAGAGACCGCGTGTCCTCTGAAAGAACTGGAGACGTGGATGAGATGAGCTCCAGAATGAGCGCCGTGACTGAGGAGCGAGATCAGCTCCGGGAGACTCTACAGCGGCTCACAGATGAGAGCGAACAGCTCAAGAGAGAGCAGCAACAACAGGACGAGACGGTGAGGCACTTTTCAGTGTAGTTCATCTCTCTTCCTGTCTCTGTTCAAATGCAAATTAAAATACTCCAATGATTCCCAGCTGGTCGAGGTGCGAGAGCAGCTCCAGATGGCCTGTGCTGAGAGAGACCATCTGCTGTCTGAGAAGAACCAGAGCGATCTGGAGAGCACGCTTCTAGAGGAGGTGCAGACCAGCCTGGCCTCAGTCACTGAGGAGAGAGAGCAGCTCCTGGAGATCCTGAAGGTCAACAGAGAGGAGAAGAACCAGCTGAGGAGAGACCTGGAGGAGAAGGAAGACACTGTGAGTGATCTGAGTCCTTCTTCAGTTAGGGGAAGTGTTGACTTAAAGGGATGGTTCACCCAAAACTGTTATTATTTACTTGCCCTCATTTTGTTCAAAACTTGTATGACTTAATTTCGTGAAACACAAAATATGATATTATTACCCTGGACCACAAAACCAGTATTAAGTAGCACATGTATTTTTGTAGAAATAGCCAAAAATACATTCTATTGGACAAAATGTTTTGGTTTGTTTTTATGCTAAGGATATTAAGATCAGGAAGATATTTTTTTTACATTTCCTACTTTAAATATATTAACTTAATTTTTTGATTACTAATATGCATTGCTAAGAATTATATTTGGACAACTTTAAAGATGATTTTTCTCAATATTTGTTTTATGTATTTTTTTTCATCCTCAAATTCCAGGTTATCAAATAGGTGTATCTTGACCCCTATGACTTGTTTTGTGGCCCAGGGTCATATTTTGAAGAATGATCGGGTCGAGGGTGATGTCACGTAATTTGCCTTTAGGATTCCTGCATATACCCTGATCTCACATCATAGCCTTAATAAACCTTCAAGTGGATTTTAGTGTAGTTTTTACTCTGTTTTTTAATCATCTAGAAGTTTCATGAATTGCCAATATTTTCTCTTATCAGTTGCTGCAGCTACGAGAAGAGCTTCAGTCATCTTCTGCAGAGAAAGAGCGTCTGCTTTTTGAGAGAACCGAAGAGCAGCAGGAGAAGCTATCAGCGATGAAGACGGCTGAAGCTAACATCACGGCTCTGACTCAAGAGAGAGACCGGCTGCTGGAGACACTGAAGGCTGTGAAAGACGAGAGAGAGCAGCTGAAGAGAGATCAACTGGAGAAGAGCGAGATGGTAACACAAGCTTCATGGACACCATCAGCTCCTGCGCTGCTGAGTGAGGTTCAGATCTATAGCAGAGTGTTTCTTTGCTTCTTCACAGATGGTGCAGTTGAGACTGGAGCTGCAGTCGGTTTGTGCCGAGAGAGACCGTCTGATGGCAGAGAGAGATGCTGCGAGTAACCAGTCCAGCTCTTCCTCCAGCATGACTTCTCTGAGTGAAGGAGGAGACCTTCAGGAGATCCTGCAGGGTGTTCGAGAGGTAACAGCACATGGGTGGTGTGCCTTACTGAATCAATGAAGAGGTTAACAGTTGGTTTACTCATTTAAATCTTTCTCTTCAGCTGATTCAGGTCCAAGGAACGCTCAAACAGAAGAAACATCGGGTGTCTGGTCAGCTGAGCCCCACTAAGCAGAAAGCCCAGCTTGAGCAGGTATGTAACTGTTTGCAAACTTTTAATGCAAGAGAGCACATAGAACATACTGATTTCAAGTTTTAAGGCCTTAAGAGGTTTTAGAGCAGAAAGTCTTAAATTTATAAAATGTGCCATTAAATGTATCTTTTTCAGTATTTCTTCCTTGTTTTTCACTACAAATAAATAAACATCCTTAGATCAAGGTAGATTTACTTGAGATGCAAAATAAAGATGTGAAGTCTTGTTTTCAGAGAAATTTTACCATTAAATGTTTAAGCTTAAAGCAAAAATGAATATCTATCAGTGGGGATTAAAAAAAACTTATTTTCAGTTTGAATTAAGGTGATTTTTCTGAGCCTGCTGGCTAATTTCATTCTGATCAGTTTCTCATAAAACAAGACAATAAATAATAGTTAAAATAATAGATCGATTGGAAGTTGTATTTTCAAACTTTGAAGCATTGCTAAGATACTTACAGTACTTTTAGAAACAATAATGGCATTGAGTTCCATTTGATTAATCTCATAAATGTGGTCTTGGACCACAAAACCAGCCGTAAGTAGCACGGGTATATTTGTAGCAATAGACAAAAATACATTGTCAAAATTCTAGATTTTTCTTTTATGCCAAAAATCATTATTATTTTATTAATATGCATTGCTAAGAACTGAATTTGGACAACTTTAAAGGTGATTTTCTCAGTATTTAGATTTTTTTTTTTTTTTTTTTTGCACCCTCAGATTACAGATTTTCAAATAGTTTTATCTTTTTGTCAAATATTGTCCTAACACGTTCAGGTGATGTATAAATCTGCATTTAAACAAAAATTGTCCCTTATGACTGGTTTTGTGGTGCAGGGTCACAAATTTTCATTACTTGGTTTTAAAGAGGTCATAAATTATTAAATCTGCAGAAACTCTGTAGATAATTTTGAGTACAAAAAATTGTAATGTTTTAAATGAGTCCATGAAAATAGCTTTCAAATCCATTAGTAATGAGTTTGAGACTTGTCTAGTGACTTTGGTAAATTTTGAACTTCAGGTCATTCAGTTCATCATTATACAATGAGCAGAGAGCTGGATCATCATAACTGTTGTTTTAAAAAGAAAGTTAACCCAAAAACAATTTTTGCATCATTTACTCAACCTGAGTTCTAAACTGCAATTAACTGCAAAAACCAAAAGACAATATTTTGAAGAATTTGGGTAACCAAATAGTTTCAGTGCCCATTGACTTGCATAGTATGGACATATTATGGAAGTCAGTGAAAACAGAAACTGTTGGTTGCCAGAATTCTTCAAAATATCGTCTTCATAATAGGAATTGAATAGTTGTTTCCACTTTTTTTTCCATTAACAATTGTTGAAGTATTGTGATACAAATTCCTCATAATGTGTGATTTATTTCTTTGTGATCTTGTCTAGATTCAAGCTCTCAGTGAGGAGATGGAGTCTCTGAGGAACCAGAGGGTGGTGCTCAGGAAAGATCTTCAGGAGGCAGCTGCAACCGTAAGGCTTCATGTCATTATAATGTCATCTGAACTCTACACAACACATCTGACTGTTTATTCTTTCCAATAGTCTAAAATGTATCAGGATTTACTGCATGTCACTAAGGAGGAACTGAAGCAACAGCAGAAAGAGAACGCAGAACTGATGGAGCAGAGTGCTGCCAAAGAGTCTCGGCTTCAGCAGCAGGTGAGTGTTGTTAGACATGAGATAACAGCTGTACATACGACAGGGGAATGATTTAGCTAATTATAATCTTATTACACTCTCAGTTGAGTCAGATGAGCAAAGATCTCTCAGCTTTACGAGACCAGCAAAACACAGACATCCAAAACCTGCAATCAAACATCACCTCACTTACAAAAGAGAAGGATGAACTCCAGAACATCCTGAAGAGAACCAGAGAGGAGGGAGAACAATTGAGACAGGATCTTCAGAAGAGCGAGGAGACGGTAAGCTGGTTAATAATCTCTGTTGCATGACTCCGGACCAGAAAACCTGTCATAAGAGAATTCATTGAGATTTATACATGATCTGAAAGCTACATAAATAAGCTTAGCTTTCCACTGATGTATGGTTTGTTAGAATAGGACAATATTTGGCTGAGATGCAACTATTTAAAAATCTGGAATCCGAGGGTGCAAAAAAATCAAAATATTGAGAAAATCACTTTTAAAGTTGTGCAAATAAAGGTCTTATCAAAACTTAATTTCTGATTAGTAATATGCATTGCTATTTACGGTAGGAAATTTACAAAATGTATTCATGCAACATGATCTTTACTTAATATCATTATGATTTTTGGCATATAAGTAAAATCAGTCATTTTGACCCATACAGTGTATTTTTGTCTATTGCTACAAATATACCTGTGCTACTTATGACTAGTTTTGTGCTCCAGGGTCACATTTTAGTTTGCACTGCTCACATCCATGAAAGCAGATTAAAGCAAATTGTTGTTTCTTTAGAGAAACCAGCTGACAGAGGAGCTTGAGTCTATCGCTGGTGCGAAGGATCAGCTGGAGAACGAGAAGACCCGTGCTGAGCAGATCCTTCAGTCTTTAAGAGACATCACGAAAGAGAGAGATCAGCTCAAACAAGAACTGGAGGGGAAAATGAAGAAGGTGAGTGCTTAAGATCATCTCATACACTCTTAAAATCACTGAAAGCACTGAAGCTCTCTTTTAAAAGAGTGCATGTGATTTGCGCTCTCAGATTTTAGATTCTCAAATAGTTGTATCTCAACCAAATAAAAATCAGTTTCAAAGTTGACCCCTATTACTGGTTTTGTGATTCAGGGTCACATATGTTTGTTAACATTGTTGTCATACTCCACAGCTGACACATGTTGAATCAAAAGCAGAGCAGCTGGAAAAGCAGAAGATCCTGCTGGAATCGGAAGTCCATTCTCTTAGTCAGGTGTGTCTCCTTTTCATTTCTAACTCAGAATGATCAGTTCCTGGAACATGTTTTTAAAGCTGAGTGTTGTTGTGTTTCAGTCTCTCATTGAGGTGAACTGCAGCGTGTCTGATCAGAGTAACCTACAGTCCAAACACGCATCTGCAATCTTCACACATCTTCCTGAGATTGATGCATCTGCTGAGAAACTGCAGGTAAATGATGATGGTTTGTGTGGTCTTCTAAATACTGTTTGACCCTCTTCAGTAGTCTGACATCAGGTTTCTCTTCCATGTGAAGTCGGTCTTCGCAAAGCTCCAGCTGATCATCGATCGTCCCACTAAAGCTTTAGCCGAAGTGAACCGTGAAGAATGGGCTGTGATCTATCAGCTGGTGCGCTTCATTCCAAAGGAACAGAGAACAGTCCACGATACACACACCAAGAAAACAACCAGATTGAACCTCGTTCTGATCAAGATTGTGGTAAGAGTCAGCTGAGAAACAAATCACAACCACTAATGTCTGATCAGGGGATGTTTTGTGAAATTAAGAAATGCTAACATAAGGAAAAACCATTGTAGGAGGCCTACAGGAGACTGGCACAGCGCTACAAGACGCACTTTGAGACGGAGGTGCAGCGTGATGTGGCCTCGTTTGAGGAGTCTCGACTGCAGGACCTGCTCACGCTCGCGGCTCAGTCTCCGTCACAGTCTTTCCGATCGCTCCAGGATGACTTCCAGCAGGTCTGGGATCAGAGACTGACACATCTGTTGGAAAGACGGCAGCAGTACCTGCAGGTATGATCCTGTTTATTGTTCAGCAACCAGGGTTTGTACAATGTTCTTGAATTTGACTTTTTGAAATGTAAGGCAGGGGAAACCCTTGAAAATGGCATTATTCCCGAAGAGGTACTTGAAAAGTGCTGGAATTATTGATAGACACGTAGTCAATGCGTTTCAAAAACAAAAAATATCATGACCTTTTCAATCATTTCAGGTAATGTTAGAAAACAATCGAGGTAGGTAATAGTTCTCAGTGTCGTGTAAACATGGCTGAAGATGCGAAAAGAGGAACAGTTGAGTCCTTTACGCTGGAACCACTCTGATTGGTTCAAACTCGTAACTTCGATCATTCTTTTCAAGCAATTCATTAGTAAAAACAGTGGGTCGCGAAATGATTCACTGTTTCAAAGTGCACCAAATTTGTTTCAGATCGGGACTTTGCTTATTGTGAATCATTTGATTTAGATCGGAATGGGTTCATGAATTATTATTCAATCAAATGATTGCGGATTGCAAAGCATTTGATTTAGATCGGAATTTCGGAGCGGGTTCACAAATCTTTTGCTTTAGATCATATCTTTGTAGCACGGATCGTGAATCATTTGATTCACATCAGGATTTGGGAGCGATTTCGCAAATTTATTTATTTATTTTTTTGGATTTTTTTTTTTTTAATTTCTTGAATTTTTTTTTTTTTTTTTTTTTTTTTTTTTCTGAAACAGTAGAAAACATCAAACCATTAAAGGGTAACGACACCCCCCTGTTTCAGCACTGGCTAAACACCAGTGTTGTTTTCGTCAACGATGACGAAATCATTTCGTTGACGCCACTTTTTTCATGACGATAACGAGACGATGACGAGATAAAAATGGCTCGTTGATGACTAAAACATGAGGAGACGAGAATAGACAAATGTTAGTGGGTGGTCCGTCAGACGTTTAAAATGCATGACATTTCCGCTTATTGTGCATGCCAATTAAAACTTAAAAAGTATCTGACGCTATGGCAAGCCGTTTTAGCATTAAAAACTCTTTGCTATACTAGTATGGCAAGCCGTTTTAGCATTCCATCCTTGTTTGTCTTTTATGTTTACATTTACATTTATTCATTTAGCAGACGATGTTCTAAAACATGTTCTAAAACATACCTTCATTATTGTAATTATTTGTGAAAATAGTCGATCCGGAAGCTCACATTGTGTTGAACTATAGATCTGCTATTTTCAGAACTTATAAGTGACACTACCCAACAGCAAAATACTTACTGACCTACATTAATTTGTTAAAAGACTACCTTTTTCCCTTTTTTTGACTAAAACTAGACTAAAACCTTTTTGACTTTTCGTCGACTAAAATTGGACTAAAACTATCACATATAGAAGTGACTAAAATTTGACTAAAACTAAGAAGCATTTTAGTCCAAAAGACTAAGACTAAATCTAAGATGGTTGTCAAAAACAACACTGCTAAACACCACAGTTTTGAAAAATGCTGCAAAAGTGGGCATGGTGCGTGAAGGAGAGAGGAGAGAGACAACACAGACAACTTTGGCTTCAGACAGTTTCATTGCGCTCCCCACGAGTTTAAAACACAAATCAATGCACATCCTTTTGCACTATGCATCTTAGACCTATATATGAGCACACTGTTGAACCACTAACTGTTAAGGGTTATTTTGCAGCGTTTATATAAGCCTTTCGATGGGTTGCGTCAAGGAAAAACCGCTTACACATACTTTGTGAATGAATCGCATTCCCTGGAAAAAGCACAATTCTATTCGATAACTAATTTTTGCAATTTTAACACTGACATTTAAATTAACATCAATCTAAATATTGTTTATTCTCTTCTGTAGAGCTACTTTTGTAACTTTAACACTACTGGACACTGTATTGTATCAAGATCTAAATGTGATGACTATTATTCAACATGTTACTTTCTAGTATTGATGTGCCTTTTTGTGTGTGTTGTTCAGACACTGGAGGCTGGTCTAAGGCTTCTAGAGGAAGGTTTATCCAAATACGCAGTGATGGTGTCAGAGGAGCGTCAGCAAAGGACCGGTGAGCTGGAGGAGCTCAGATCTCTGCTCGGATCTCCTCAGACCGCTGCTATCCTACAGCTGCACGAGCGACAAATCACTCGCCGCGCCAAAGCGACCGAGCATCTGAACACGTTTTATTTTGTAAGCGATGCTTGTGTTTTGAAATGGTGTTCTGTGTTTTTGTTCCGCACCTTTCCTGACCCTCAGTGTTGACCCTCAGGCTCTGTTGAACCAATGCGAGACGGCAGCCTCCCCCCTCAAATCGGCCTCTGCAGAGTCTGAGCAGCGACTCCAGGATCAGAGAAGAGAGACTTTAACTCTGCTTCAAGGCCAGCACGGCACCCTGCCCAAAACTGAGGCTGAGCTTCTGCAGGACAATCAGCGCGTGTCACTTCAGCTGCGGCAGACGCAGAAACAGATGGAGGTACGGAAAGCAGGCATCAATCATTTCACACTACTTTTACTATTGTATCAATGCATTTTTTAACCCTCACTATTAATTATCACTGGCTTTTTTTAGATAAAATGACAGATTTCATTCTGTTGATGCCGGACCTCTCCAATCATTTAGTGTGCACAACCTTTCTTTGCATCTCTAAAGTCATGCTTGAATGCTCCTATTTATGAGAGGAGTGCACCTGATCTATAGACCAGTCTGTCTTATTTATACGGACAATTACCGGACAAACTCATTAAGCCAGACTTTCAGAATTGGTGGCATGTCAGTTAAAGTATAATAATCACATCAAATCACTAGATAGTACCATTAACAAAGTGATTTGTTACCGAACTTGTTTTTTGGGCATGCAAACACTCCCAAAATAAAAAAATTCTTGATTTGCTCACTTCCATGTTATCCAAGATGTTAATGTATTTCTTTATTCAGTAGCAAAGAAATACATTTTTTCTCCATATAGTGGAGTTCAATGGTGCTCAATGGATTGAAGGTTAAAAATGATGTTTCATTGCAACTTCAAATGGCTCTAAGCCTCTAAACGATCCCAGACGAGGAATAAGGGTCTTATCTAACGAAACTATTGGTTATTTAAGAAAAATAAATAAATTAGACTTTATATACTTTTTAACCTCAAATGCTCATCTTGTCTAGCTCTGCTATGCGTACTCAATATTTAGCTTGTTTGCAACCTCAGATTGCAGGTTTTCAAATAGTTGTATCTCAGAAAACAATAGCCCTATCCTAACAAACCATACATAAAGATTATTTACTGATGTATAAATCTCAATTTTTAAAAATTGAACCAAATGACTGGTTTTGTGGTCCAGGGTCACATTTGTGTTTAAAAACTGTATAAATGTGTATATAAAACAATGGATTGTTTTGCTAGATAAGACCCTTATTCTTTGACTGGGATCGTTTAGAGTCCTTTGAAGCTGCGTTTAAACTGCATTTTCTACCTTCAATCCTTTGAGCACCACTGAAGTCCACTATATGGAGAAAAATTAAAACTAAATTTCTTTGCGACTGACGAAAGGAAGACATGAATATCTTTAATATCCTTTAAACATTGTTTCTTTTGTTTGTCTGGCAGGAGATTCAGGAGCAGATGCAGAAACTGAAGGTCCAGGCTGATGCCTCACATCTTCAGCTCCAGGAGTTCAGTGTCCAGCTGAAGGAGAAGGAAGCCCTCATCCAGAACTTGCAAGACAAACTGAAAGAGTCAGAGGTTGGTTAATAGCTGAATGTTTGACACGCAACACATTTTAGTTCATCTGCTTTTAGTACGCGAATACCGAATGTAAAGTGAGTTTCATTTTATGTGACCGAATGCAGTTTGTAATGCAATCATGCCCTAACTTGTGCTGCAGGTTTTGGCTAAGAGGAGCATGACACCAGAAGCTGCTGAATTTGCCACCCTGAAAGACAAACTTGTCAAAATGGAGCTGGATCACATCGCAGTCACCACAAGTCACGAGAAGGAGTATGTGTCCGTCCCACCGCTGAGATAAGCCTGTTTATAGAGCAGTGAAGATCCTGTGTTACACAGTTTAGTGAGGGAATAGTGTGTTTAAAGTGTTTCTGTAATTGTTTCATTCTAGAGTCGCACAGATGACCTCCATGTTGGAGCACAGAGCCGACGTCATCCGCAAACTGAAGGAGACCCTGAGGCAAATGCAACAGGATGATGAACAGTCATGTAAGACACTTAGATTACAGTCAGTGTGGAACTGAATTCATAAGCGATTGATTACATAAAGCACAGTTGATTAAATCTAGTACAATTAAGAGTGTTAATGTAAAGTGTTTGCTTATCCATTGCTCATTTCTTACCGTTGGATCTGTGTAAATGTCTTTACAGTCGCAGACGGCGATGAGTTCGACCTTAGATTGGGCACAGGCAGCAGAGCGGTCACATCCCTCAAAGAGAAGAAAATGGAGGAGCTGCAGAAGAAGAACGCTCAGTTTGAGAGGTAACCGCTCTGAAACATCACATGTGCTCCAGAGCAAAAAATCTTCAATTCATGAATGTTTCATGCACTGCAAAACATGAATATCTTCCTCAGTTTTCCAGTACAAATATATAAACAGCCTTAAATTAAAATACATTTACTAGAGAAACACAATGACAAAATGAGTCTTGTTTTCTGGGGAACGGAACAAACTGAATTGAGTTTATAGTTGGAGGATCAAATATCTGTCTATAGGGAATGAAATATTTTCCTTTAAATGAGGTTGATTTTTCTGAGCCAGCTCACAGAACTCCATTTCCATCAATTTCTCATAATTTTGATTCTACAGCAAATGTATCTTGATTTATGAACCTTAAGACAGAAATACTGTGTAAGAGCATCACTTGTTTTGCAGTAACAGTAATAGAGTTCCGTATTCTAACACTTTTGATCAGAGATAAACCTCCAATTGTTGTTGTGTGTTTTTTTTTTTTTTTTAGTATAGTGTAAAGTTAATTAAAGCAATGGAGATCTGCTGGAAGTTGTCTTTTTAAAATGGCCTGGACCACAAAACCAGCTGTAAAAAGCACCGGTTTATTTGTAACAATAGCCAAAAATGCATTGTATGGGTCAAAATTATGTATATTATATTTATATAAATTAAGCCAAAATCATAATGATATTAAGTAAAGATCATGTTCCATGGAGATATTTTGTACATTTCCTACCGTAAATATATCAGAACTTAATTTTTGATTGGTAATATGCATTGCTAAGAACTTCATTTGGACAACTTTAAAGGCGATTTTTCTCAATATTTAGATTTTTTTTATTTATTTATTTTTATTTTTTTGCACCCTCAGATTTTCAAATAGTTGTATCTTGGCCAGATATTGTCCTATCCTAACAAATCATACATCAATAGGAAGCTTATATATCTTTCATGTGTGTAAATCTCAATTTTGATAAATTGACCTATGACTATAAATTAAGACTGGTTTTGTGGTACAGGGTCGCATTTTGAGACCATACTGATGTATTGTTCCATTCAGATTGTTCCTTACATTTTCTCGATTTGGTCTTAAGTCTTAAATTTACTTTCATCACACCTGCAGAAGTCCTGTGTCTAAGCGTTTATCAAATGTCTCTGAACTGTTCCTCATGTAGTCTGGTGAACAAGCAGCAGGAGGAGATCAACAAGTGGAAGCGGCGAGCGTACAAGATGAAGGAGAGCAAGCGAGACACTCCGTGCACCCCGACCAAACGCCATCCTCCTCTGAGCGAGACCGAAGTCAACTCGCCGAAGAAGACGTTCCTGGACTCCCCGAAGAGCAAGTTCTTTGACGTGCGCTCCAGCGTTCCTGGGGCCCTCAACCACCCCACACAGTTCTTCGATAACTCCAGCCTCGGGACGGTGCCAGGTACGTGAGCGCTGCGTCTCCTGTGGTGTCTCGTACAGTCACATGCGCAGATCAGTTACTGTGAGTGTTTTCATGTTAGAGGTTTCCTGTTTGCCAACTGAGCCCTTCGAGGATTCTTCAGACAGTGATGAAGAGGGTAAATGCACTTGTGGGTGTTACGGGTGCTGTTTATCACTAACACGCTCCTGTGCTTTCGGGACATGGGGTTTAAGTGGGCACAGTGTGAAACTCCTTAATAGGGATGTGTGATAAATATGTGACCCTGGAGCACAAAACCAGTCTTAAGTCGCTGGGGTATATTTGTAGCAATAGCCAAAAATACATAGTATGGGTCAAAAATATTGATTTTTCTTTTATGTCAAAAATCATTAGGAAATTAAGTAAACATCATGTTACATTTAGATTTTTTGTCAAATTCCTACTGTAAACCTATCAAAATGTAATTTTTGATTAGTAATATGCATTAAGAACTTAATTTGGACAACTTTAAAGGTGATTTTCTCAGTATTTTGATATTTTTGCACCCTCAGATTCTAGATTTTCAAACAGATGCATCTCAGCCAAATGTTATCCTATCCTAACAAACCATATATCAATAGAAAGCTTATTTATTGAACTGTCATATGTTGTATATATCTCAGTTTTGTGAAATGTAACCTTATGGCTGGTTTTGTAGTCCAGGGTCACATATATTGTCTGCCATAATATTGGAATTGTTGTTTTAACAAAGTGTGATTTTACAGAGTATGCAAACATAACACCTACAGAGTGAGCATACATTACATGATAAAGTGAGATGAAACTAGTGCATGTATGCATTAGAGTGTGTTCTTTCACTGCGTGATTGTCTATTAAAATGCATTTAGAATGATCACGTAATTCAAGATATGAGCGGAATAAATATCTCATTTCGTTAATATCACACGGAGAGCCGTTTTTCTTAAAATCTGTTATAAATGTGATACTGCTTTTATACAACAGTTCAGTAAACGAGTTAATTAAGAGACTTCTGTTTTAGACACCCATATTGCTTGTTTTTGTTTTTTCACATACAAGAATCATTCCAAACGCAGCCACTTTTTTGCCACAGATTTTAAAGTATCTTTTAATTTTTAAATAATTTTAAATATCATTATTAAATGTTTTGTTTAAAATATCAAAACTATTTATACATTTGTAACTGCAGTTTAAAGCTTTCCATGTCCCTCTAAGCTGCATTAAACTGTGTGTAAATGGGTCTAAATGCCACTTCAGATGCTTCTGCGAAGATCAGGTTTGTTTACACTGATTTCATTTGTATTATCATAATTGGCTGATTACATTGTAAGAAAAAATGTCTATCACTGTTTTGAACTAAGCACACTGAGTATGAAGAATATCAAAAACTTTAGGAGTCAGCTGTCCACGTCCTTAAAATATCTGTACAATAACACACTCTGCTAAATATAGTCTAATTATCGTTATTGATCAAATCCAAGAATTTTTTATTTTTTTTTGGTCAGTATAACACACCTTCACCTTCTGATTACCTGTGGTTGTGTTGTTTCTTGGAGAAATTTTAAAGGAGTAGTTCACTTCCAGAACAAAACTTTACAGATAATGAACTCGCCCCCTTGTCCTCCAAGATGTTCATGTCTGTCTGCCTTCAGTCGTAAAGAAATAGTTTTTTGAGGAAAACATTTCAGGAGTGTTCTCCATATAGTGGACTTCTAACTTCCAAAATCAGTTTAAATGCAGCTTCAAACGATCCCCTCTGAGGAAGAAAGGTCTTATCTAGTGGAACAATCGGTCATTTTCTAAAAAAAATAATGTATATACTGTCTAACCTCAAATGCTGGTCTTGTGTACTCCTGTTCAAGACAGTTAGGGTGTGTCAATAAACTCCCATCTCATTTTCTCCTCCAACTTCAGAATCACCATTTTAACTTTTTTTTGTAAAGCTGTTTGACCACCTTTGCACGTTCACTTTGTAAACACTGGGTCAGTACTTCTGCAGCGATGGGGGACGATTTTGAAGCTGAAGGAGAAAATAAGATGGGAGTTTTTTGGACTTAAACTGTCTTAAACTGGAGAGCACAGAGTACGCATCGCTGAGCTAGACAAGACCAGCATTTGAGGTTAAAAAGTACCTTTTTTTTTTTCTTTTCTTTTTTTATGTAACCGATCATTTTGCTAGACAAGGCTCTTCTTCCTGGGCTGGGATCGTTTAGAGTCCTTTGAAGCTGCATTTTAACTGCATTTTGGAAGTTCAAACTCAGGGCACCATAGAAGTCCACTATATGGAGAGAAATCCTGTAATGTTTTCCTTAAACAATTTCTTTACAACTTAAAGAAAGACATGAACATCTTGGATAACAACAGGGTGAGTTCATTATCTGTACATTGTTAGCTTTGGAAGTGAACTACTCCTTTAAGTGTGGATTACTTTAGTTTCCTAACTGATGACTTTTACAACATTAACACTGTTGTTTTGTGTATTTATTACTGGGAAGCTGCTTTAAGACGATCTGTGTTGTTTGACGCACTGTGGAAATGCATTCAAACTGACTGTTGTTTTTATTTCAGATTCCAGCTCCAGCGCAGCTCTCGCATCGAATGCAGCAGCGGTAGACGACTGGTGGCAGATTCCTAACGCTTCACCGGCGAAACCTGACGCAACCATGAATGCTAACGCCTGTCCCACACAGTGATCTGCCGTGGATCTGTTCTGTCATTTCTCTCTGTCTCTGTGTTGGAAAGTTAATTTGAGACACGAGTCCTTGGAGTGCAATCCTTCAGCAGCTGATGTAGAACGTTAAACGTGTCCTGAGATAACAGCATCTTCTGAACTCATCCACCATCTGTCCTGCTGTGGAAAACCTGCTTTATGATGCAGCAGACTCATGTGGATCTTCACAGCTGGAGCTGCACTGAACAGCTGACCACTAACTGCTAGATTCTACTCTATTTGTTTGTTTTTCTTGTGTTTGTTGGCTTTTCTTCTTTGGTTTAATGTATTGTGTAAATAAAGTCATTATTTTAAATGTGAATGTGTTTTGTGTTGATTTGAATCACTGGTTTATATTGGTTACACAGCAACACAAGAATCGCTTCTGTTTGGAGAAACTGAATGCGGTTCATGATTATCTAGATTTGGAAGAGTCACGGCCACATTTGTTTCCTTAAATTTGCACAATTCAGGATTAACTTGGAGAATCCTGGATTAAATGTGAAAATGTTCTGCCACAGTTCTCTCAAAGTTACAAACAAACATTCAAGTAACGTTAATGGAATGTTAGTTAAAATGTGTCTGGTTTTACACTACCATTCAGATGTTTTTAACCGTAATATTTTTAATGTTTTTAAAAGAATCTTCTGCTCACCAAGCATGCATTTAATTGATCAAAAATACTGTAATATTGTAAAATATTTTTACTATTAAAAATAACAGCTTTCTATTTAAATATATTTTAAAATGTAATTTATTCCTGTGATCAAAGCTGAATTTTCAGCATCATTACTGCAGTCTTCAGTGTCACATGATCCTTCTGAAAATTTTGAATTTGCTGCTCAACAAACATTTGATTATTATCAATATTTAAAACAATTTTTTTTTAAATATATATATATATATAGTATTACTAAGTATTAGTATCCCCACAAAAAGTTCTGAAAACGTTATTTAGGATTTATCTTGAAGAAATGTAATGCACAAATTAGTACATTTGTTTATTGGCAGTGAAACACACTCGGCTGTACTTTGTGTGTCGTGTAGTGTTTTCCCTGTAATAGTAGATAGTGGTTTATTGTAACGGGAGCGGCGTTCTGCTTTGTCGAGTCTCTATTTGTGCGCGCGCGCCCCCCGCTCCTGCGTCAGCATCAGGTCCGTCGCGTGAGTTTTTGTTGTGAAGTGGAGCGTCAGTCCCGCGCCCATCACTTTACCTGAGCGGACAGGCGCGTCCCGACGTGGAATTATTATAAACACAGAGGAAAAGTCTCTTTATAAACTTTATTTTGTGGATTAAATTGAGTCTGTGTGTGACGCGATGCAGCAGCCACAGAACGCGCCGCAGAGCAACGCGGAGAACGCGGATCCCGCAGGTGAGTTCCCCTCATCCACAATAACATCAGCTCATCTCATAATGACTGAGACTGACATTATTCTCAAATACATGAGGAGAGCAAGTTAATGCATTATTTACTTCATGATAAACAGTACTGTCTTTGAGGACTGCATATTACAAAGCCTTATGTATGGAATCTATAAAGAAGGTGGTCAGAAAGGTTTTTTTGTTGGCTAAGAATTTTATAAAAAAATAAATATTTTATTGTATCCTCTGTTTAATCTATAGTTATTAATATGGATGGTTTAAAGATTTTTTTTGTATTCTTTGTAAGTCTAAGCTCCTCTTAAAATTGATGACTTTGAATGTAAGTTGTATGCCAATTTGTTTTGTAATTTTTTGTTATTTTTGTTATACTTCAGTAATAATGATTATATATATTTTATATTTTGGCATGTTGGTTTATGAAATAGCACACTGCTTAAATTTGTATTTTTTAGTATAAGAGACTTTATAAAAGAAGGCAATTTTATATAGCAGTTTTAAAGAAAACCATTGTGTAAATGTTTATAATATTGTAATATATTCATGCCTTATAGTCCCATTTATCAGATTAGATGATATAACAGTAATAGGCTTTATATTTTGCAGATGTAAACAATAAAGTGGGAAGTAATGTGAGTTTGAGGGGCCCCAGAGCAATTTTTGTTTGGAAAAGGCCCAGTATTCCTAGCAGCTCCACACAGTATAGTTACAAACAGTGAACATTTTTTTTTTTTTAGAAGTTATCTAATTAATAATGTTCATAAAATGTTGGGACAAAAACATTATACATTGTCCGTCTGAATGTTTTATCCTGAAAGGTTGTAGACATTTGCCTAATAATTTTCAAAATATTTAGACAACATTTAAAAGTAACATTCCCATGAATGTTTGCTTAGAATTATCAGCTCTTCAAAATGTTAGCAAACAAATAGTACTTATTGATTGTTGGAATGTTTTTCTGAAATGTTTCAGATATTCATCTAACATTTTTTAAATGTATCTACTTCTTTCAGTATGTTCAGAGAACATTCAAATGTAACATTTCCATAATGTTTGCAAAATGATACAATGTAACATTTCCTTCACATTCACATCAGTGTTAATGTTTTGGAGCTGGGAGATGATGTAGTTGACATGTTGTGTTTGTCCAGATGTGTTTGTGAGGCGGCGGCGGACGGCTCTCTGGTGTTCGGTGTCTCTGTTCGGACTGTCGGTTCTGGTTCTGGTGGTCGGGCTGCTGTCGGCTACGCAGACGGATAACGTGGCCGTTTCTGGATACTATCCCGGGATTATAGTGAGTGACTCCACAGCAAACCTCACATTTCATCACTTTAATCAACTCTGTTTTGTCCTTTCATTGGAGCCATAAAACACCAGGACAGCAGCAGCAGCAGTGTGTTTGAGCGTAGAGTGTGTTATTATTTTGCTGATGAAGATAAGGTCAAGATATTGTGTTAAATCAAGTATGTTGGTTTGTTCTCTTCTCGATGGCAGCTGAGTTTCGGAGCGTTCTTGGGAATCGTCGGTCTGAACCTGGTGGAGAATCGCAGGCCGATGGTGAGTATCAGCCCAAATCCATCTCAGAATGGCTTTATGGTGTATTTTAGAGGAGCTATGGGCTCTCAGAGCGACATAATGGCTCTTCAACACGATTACAGCCGGTGTATTTCAGGTGCTGTTTATTTCTGTCCCTGTGAAATATATTCCAGATGATATTACTCGTGAGAGATGATGGCGTTTTAGCAGGGAACACAAGGCACATCCGCTGTCAGATCGATGAGTGTGATTGGACATGTGGTCAGTAATGCTGAATGTGATTGGCTGAGGGATCAGGTGGAGCTTTAGCTGTATTACATTAGCATTGATGATCAGATGAAGCAGAAGATCACTGGACTCCAGGAGCTGCGGCTCACTCCACTCAACTCACAGCCTTACTAAAACCAGTCCACGTAAAACTCACTAACATGATGCTAGGGCGTTGCTATGTGAATGTGATGGAGCTCTGTGTGGTTGCTAGGGTGTTGCTATGTGCTCAGTATGGTTGTTAAGGTGTTGCTAGGTAACAGTAATGTGTTCAGTGTTGTTGTTAGAGTAAAACTATGGACTTAAAAGTGTTCAGTATGGTTTCTAGGGTGTTGCTATATGACTTTAACACATTAACTGTAGTTGCTAGGCTGTTGCTATGTGACTGCAATTGTCACTATTGTACAGTTTGGTTGCTAAGTTGTTTGGTGTGGTTTCTAGAGATTTCACTGTGGTTTCGAGGGTGTTATGTGTGCAGTGTGGTTGATACAGTTTTGCCAAGTGACAGTAATGTCTTTAGAGTTGTTGCTAGAATATAGCTATGGGCATAAAAGTGTTCAGTGTGGTTGCTAGGGTGTTGCTATGGTGTTCCGTATGGTTGCTAGTGTGTTGCTATGTGCACAGTGTGGTTGATAAGGTGTTGCTAGGTGACAGTAATGTGTTCAATGCTGTTGCTAGAGTATAGCTATGGACCTAAAAGTGTTCAGTGTGGTTGCTAGGGTGTTGCTATGTGTGCAGTGTGGTTTATAAGGTATTTCTAGATAACAGTTATATGTTCAGTTTTGTTGCTAAAGTATAGATATGGACTTAAAAATGTTCAGTGTGGTTGCTAGGGTGTTGCTATGTGATTATAATGGTGTTGCATGTGGTTGCTAGGGTGTTGCTATGTATGCAGTGTGGTTGATATGGTGTTTTTAGGTGACAGAAATGTGTTGAGTGTTGTTGCTAGAGTATAGCCATTGACTTAAATGTGTTCAGTGTGGTTGCTAGGATGTTGCTATGTAACTATAATGGTGTTCTGTGTTGTTGCTAGGGTGTTGCTATGTGACTGCAATTGACATCATTGTCACTGTTGTTTAATGTAGTTGCCAGGGTGTTTGATGTGGTTTCTGGGGTCTTCAATGTGGTTGCTAGGATGTTGCTATGTGACTATAATGGTGTTGCATGAGGTTGCTAGGGTATTGCTATGTGATTATAATGGTGTTGCATGTGGTTGCTAGGGTGTTGCTATGTATGCAGTGTGGTTGATATGGTGTTTTTAGGTGACAGAAATGTGTTGAGTGTTGTTGCTAGAGTATAGCCATTGACTTAAATGTGTTCAGTGTGGTTGCTAGGATGTTGCTATGTAACTATAATGGTGTTCTGTGTTGTTGCTAGGGTGTTGCTATGTGACTGCAATTGACATCATTGTCACTGTTGTTTAATGTAGTTGCCAGGGTGTTTGATGTGGTTTCTGGGGTCTTCAATGTGGTTGCTAGGATGTTGCTATGTGACTATAATGGTGTTGCATGAGGTTGCTAGGGTATTGCTATGTGACTATAATGGTGTTGCTAGGGTGTTGCTATGTGACTATAATGGTGTTGTGTGAGGTTGCTAGGGTGTTGCTATGAGTGCAGTGTGGTTGATATGGTGTTGCTAGGCGACAGTAATGTGTTCAGTGTTGTTGCTAGAGTATAGCTATGAATTTAAATGTGTTCAATGTGGTTGCTAAGGTGTTGCTATGTGACTGCAATTGACACTATTGTGACTATTGTTCAGTGTGTTGGTTAGGGTGTTTGCTGTGTTTTCTAGGGTATTTTGTGTGGTTGCTAGGGTGTTCTTCATCAGAGGAAGTGCTCTGGATGAGCATCAACATGTTCTGATGGCTGAATCTTGTGTTAATGATGCTGTAAGCTGGTTTAGCATCTCTTCTGTCACAAACAGGGTCCAAAATTAATGTTTCGACACAACTGTTAATGGCGGGTGAATTCAATATTTTTACCAGCTATTAAACTGTATTTTTTTCAGTATGTACTTGTGTCTCTCTGATAATAGGATATTGTGAGCAGCCAACCAGCACAACACTATATAAAATGTTTGGAAGTCTCAGTTGTTAATTTTGGACCCTGGTCATAAACCACACACACATATCAGTGTTACTGTGGCAAAGGGAAGTTGTGGGTCAGTAACCATGGCAACGTGTTGTTGGTCTGTTTGTGATTTAGTTTTCTGTTGTGTCCTGGGCTCTGATCCCAGTACAGCCTTTAAAATTTAATGAACAACACACACACACACACACACACACACACACACACACACACACACTCATTCACAAAACTAACATGCACACACCCCATCACACAGGACAGTTCTATACGTACTCCTGACAAACACACACACACACACACACACACACACACACACACACACACACACACACACACACACACACAGTGACAGTAAACTGAAACCAGTCGCTCAGATGAACACATTAATGTGCAACAGGCCGTATCACACTGCAGCTTCAGCTTCCATTTCCTGGGTGTCACTGCAGACTCAGTCCTGTGACCTCTGACCCCTCGGAGATTGCAGGAAGTGACCAGAACATTGTTGGCAGAGAGTTTCGAGGTCAAGCGCTGCAGAATTATGACTGTAATGAAATAAGACGTCAGGATGATGATGATTCAGATGTTATAGTGTTGTCACCTTCAGCCTTGAGAGAACAAGATCTTCTCAGATTCATCCATTATGTAACGCTTTGTTAAAGCCAACATGAAACTGGAGGATAAAGTGAAACACCTTCAAGCTGAGAACAAGTTTTTATTCAGAACTGATTTTGTGGTTTTACAAATCCAGACCCTGAATAATTGTCATGAGTTTGGTTCTGTTTACAGTTCTTGAACTTCCTTCTGTTTGAGTCTTTATTATTGGGTTTTGCTTTTATTTTATGGATCATTTAACATTGAAACAAAATGTTCATGTGTTTAACTCAGTGAGATGTGTCACATTCCTCCTCTCGCTCCCTTCAAATACATGAGCACTACAACATCTTGAATGTTTATGAGCGCTTACATAACCCGTGCTGGACTCATCACAGCACAAACCAGTTCATGGGCTTCATTGAGCTGAAGCAGAGCATGTGTGCATGTCTGTTTGAATTGTTAATTAACTCAGTTGGTTTGTGGATGTAGTTAGTTAGTAGAGCTGGGATAAACTGGAGTGCTGATGGGTAACTAGAGAGCCGGTGTTGAGTTACTGATCGCTGACATGGAGCTTCACACATGCATCTTTAAAGCGTCAGTGTTCAGGGTGTGTAGGGTAGACATCCTGTAACCTCTTGAACTGAACCGTTAGTCTTCAAGAAACCAGCTGAAGTAAAATCTTATTATTACCTGTCAGAAACTAATTAAGAACTGCACCTGAACAAAACTTGTAATTGGTAAACCAAATCATTTGAATGAGCATGAGTTAACAGTAGTTAAGTTTAAATAATTACTGTAATATTACTGACATAAAGCACTGAAAAATGTAAAGTCAGAATTTTGAGATAAAAAAATCTGAATTGTGAGATATAAAGTCAGAAACTCAGAATTGCGAGACATAAATTTGAAATTGCAAGACATAAACTCAGAATAGTGAGACAGAAAGTCTCAGTAAAATCGGAATTACGAGACGTAAACTCGGAATAGCGAGACGTAAAGTCAGAATAACGAGACGTAACCTCAGAATTGTGAGACATAAACTCAATTTTAAGATGTAAAGTCGGAATAGTAAACTCGGAATATCAAGATGTAAACTTGGAATTGCGAGATGTAAAGTCGGAATAGTTAGACGTAAAGTTAGAATTGCAAGATGTACAGTCGGAATTGTAAACACAGAATAGCAAGACGTAAGCTCGGAATACCGAGACTTAAAGTAAGAATAGTGAGACGTAAAGTCGGAATAGTGAGACGTAAAGTCGGAATAGTAAGACGTAAAGTCAGAATAGTGAGACGTAAAGTCGGAATTGCGAGCTGTAAAGTCGGAATAGTGAGACGTAAAGTCGGAATAGTAAGACGTAAAGTTAGAATTGCAAGATGTACAGTCGGAATTGTAAACACAGAATAGCAAGACGTAAGCTCGGAATACCGAGACTTAAAGTAAGAATAGTGAGACGTAAAGTCGGAATAGTGAGACGTAAAGTCGGAATAGTAAGACGTAAAGTCAGAATAGTGAGACGTAAAGTCAGAATAGTAAGACGTAAAGTCAGAATAGTGAGACGTAAAGTCGGAATAGTAAGACGTAAAGTCAGAATAGTGAGACGTAAAGTTGGAATAGCGAGACGTAAAGTTAGAATTGCAAAATGTAAAGTTTGAATTTTAAACTCAAAATAGCAAGACATAAGCTCGGAATAGCGAGACATAAAGTCAGAATAGCGAGACGTAACCTCAGAATTGTGAGACATAAACTCGGAATAGCGAGACGTAAAGTCGGAATAGTAAGACGTAAAGTTAGAATTGCAAAATGTAAAGTCGGAATTTTAAACTCGAAATAGCAAGACGTAAACTCGGAATAGCGAGACGTAAATTCAGAATTGCAAGATATTAGGTTTGAATAGTGAGATGTAAAGTTAAATTAGTGAGACTTAAAGTCAGAATTGCGAGGTGTAAAGTCGGAATAGTGAGATATACAATTGGGAGATATAAAGTCAGAATTGGTAGATATAGAATTGCAAGATATAAATTCAGAATTGTGATATACTGTAAACTCAGAATTACAAAATGTAAAGTCAGAATTGTGAGACAAAGTTGCAAGATCCTTTTTTCTTTGGTGGAAGCAAAACAGTATTGCAGATACAGAAATTCAGAATTTAAAGGAAAAACATTTGAATTGTGACATAAAAAAAATCTAAATTCTGACTTTTGCCTCCTGAATTATGTTTATATCTTGCAGGAAAAAAAGAATTTTGTGTTTATAATCAGAGGTTTTGAGTTGAATTGGACTGAAGTGTGTGGTTTGGATGGAGGTCAGTGCTGGTTGGAGGTTTAATGAGTGCGGAGAACTCATTTATTGGTTTGTTCTGGAGGTCACGTGATGTTAGGCTCGGCTCATTTATAACCAGTGAATAAACTCAAGATTTAGTTAGCGCAATTAAGCAGGAAAATGACACGATCGTAAAGCTGCAGGTCCGTTTAAAAGCTCGTTAACATGATTGATGATGTTCCAGCTGTGATGTGCCAGTTAGCATGAGAGGATGTAGCACTCTGGGTTCATCACAAGTAGTACTTCTGAACTTTAGTACTGACACTGAAGTTAAACACACTTAGATGGAATTTCATTTGATGTGTGTCACGAAATTAGTTTTGTTTCAAATCAGAACATCACCTCATTTGCTCATTGCTGACTTCTTATTTCACATTTATTTCTACAGTGCTTTATACAATACAGATTGTAGTCAAGTCACCTTGAATGAGAGAATTATAAGAGATAATTGTTTGAAATTCAGTTTATTTCATTTCAACATCCTAAAACATCCTAAAATGCATTGTTTTCTTCTCAAAAAAGCATTCATATTTTAATGCAGACCAAGAATTGTTCTATCACATGCAATTTTCATGAATTGAAGCACTAGCAGTAAACCTTTAAAATTAAAATTTTAAATATCTAAAAAAATAAATAGTGTGATGTTGAAGCAGAGTGTTTGGTGAAATTAGCAGCATTATTTTAGCATTATTTCTATACTATTATAGTTTTTAGTAATATTTTGAAGTTTAATTTTATTTTATGTTTTTAGATTTTGTGTTTTGGTCATGTTTTAAGATATTTATTTTATTTTTTATTAAAATTTTTTAAAGAGGTCTCATATGCTCATTAAGACTGAATTTATTGAATCAAAAATACAGAAAAAACTGTACTTTGTAAAATTTAAAATACCGGTTTTCGATTTTAATGTACTTTAAAATCGAATTTATTCCTGTGATGCAAAGCTGAATTTCCAGCATCATTACTCTTCATTGTCACATGATCCTTTAGAAATCATTATAATATTCTGATTTATTATTCATATTGGAAACATTTTTTTTTCTGTGATACCTTTTTTTCAGGATTTTTTTGATGAATAAAAAGTTAAAATTAACTTTTCTAACAATATAAGTTTTTGCTAACACTTTGTATCAATTTAACACATTCTTGTTGAATAAAAGTATTCATTTAAAAAAAACAAGAACGAAAAAATTTCAAACAGTAGTCTATATTGTTAAAAAAGATTTCTATTTTAAATAAATGTTGTTGTTTTTAACATTTTAATCTTCAAAGAATCCTAAAAAAAAATTATTACCGTTTAAAAAAAAATAAAATGCATCACAACTGTTTCCAATATTGATAAGTCAGTATATTAGAAGAATGAAGACTGGAGTAATGATGCTGAAAAAATCAGCTTTGCATCACAGATATAAATTATATTTTGAAGTATACTAAAATAGAAAACCATTGTTTCAAATTCCAATAATATTTCACAATATTACCGTTTTTTCTGTATTTTTGGTCAAAAAAATGCAGCCTTGATAAGCATGAGAGACTTCTTTAACACATTCAAAAGAATGGTGTGTGTGTGTGTGTGTGTGTGTGTGTGTGTGTGTGTGTGTGTGTGTGTGTGTGTGTGTGTGTGTGTATATATATATATATATATATATAATGCATTTTAATATTTAGTTTTAATTTAAAATTTATTGATTCATTTTATTTTTATTCACTGTTAGTAATTTTATTGCTTCAAATTATTTCAGTTAGTTGCCAAGGCAATATTTCTAGTTTCATTTCAGTTAACAAAAATAGTTTCATTTGAGTTTTAGTTGGTGATCGTGATGTGTGTGAGGGGTCTGTTGTAGTAGTGTCTCTGGCAGATGGAGTGATGGAGTGATGGAGTGATCAGGTGACGTGTGTGAGTTTGATCATCAGCTGCTCATCATCCAATCAGAGGCTGTGATTAGACAAACTCAGTACTAGAAGAGGCTCCTGAACAGACTCTGTATCTGAGAGCGACAGAGTGACCTTTCCTGTGTTACTGCTGCTGTTCCAGCGCCGGCTCCCGCTCCACGGGACAGTAAATCAGCCATAAAGCCCTGTGCCAGCAGACCGCAGCCGCACACCGCTCTACATTTACTTTATTACTGCAGTCAATCCACATTCAGACGCCCGAGTTACGAGCTCACGCTGGAGACCAGGACACCCTCGAGCACAATGAGTGTGTGTATGTGTGTGTGAGAGTATATACCAGGGTTATTGTAGACATGTGTATGTCAAAACATTATTAAATACCATGAAAAAAAAGATTTGTACCTAACCTAAGTATTCTGGGAACAAATTTGTAAATAGAAGAGAAATCTGACAAAACCCTCACAACACCCACCGATTGAAATAATTTGAAGAAGAAAAAAATCTAAGTAAAAAAAATGTTTAATTCTTTTTAACTTTCTTTTTAAAATCCTGCTTAGAACATTTCTAGCTCATCATCATAATTATAAAATGATCATTTGCATCGACTGATGTTATTGTATGATGTATTTAAGCATTTAACGGTCACCGTCCTGTATATAAGACGCCTAAGTTCACCATATTACAAATAAATCTTAATCTAATTATGACAAACAATATATTATTGAGAAGACTCCTAAAAAGATATTTTACAACTGTTTTGTGTTACAAATCATGTAGGAAAAGTAATTAATTTATGACAAGAGTGCACCTCAAAACATAACAGGAGTTCTGACCTTTTTTCATGAAAAGACTTTCTTCGTTGCCTTTTTTCCTATCACGCTTTAGAAATAATAAGAAATTATATATCAATTAAAAACTTTAAATCTCACAATTCATCCTTTGAAAACTATTTTAAAATCAGACATTGCATTACCATGGAAATTGTACATCAACATCATATTACAATATGTTTTCGTTCATGAATTGTAACAATTGATCTATGGATAGTGCATTTTTGCATCTATTTAAAAAAAAAGGAGTGACAGTTAAAGGATTAAACATGAACATGGTTTTATTTGTTGCTTTGTGTTTCATTTCTAATTATTTTAGCCCTGTAATGGGTTATGAAATAATATAATTTTTTTATTGTTATGAAAATCAAATCAAATATGTGTTTTGAGTCCATATATATATATATACATATAGTCTGATATAGTAATAAATGTTGAGGAAAAAAAAAACATTTTATTTAGAGACTTAAACTGAGCATATTAGACCGATTTCTGAAGGATCGATTGACATTGAAGACTGGAGTAATAATGCTGAAAATTTTGCTTTGCGTCACAAATATAAATTATATTTTGAAGTATACTAAAATAGAAATCCATTGTTTTAAATTCCAATAATATTTTCCAATATTACTATTTTTTCTGTATTTTTTGATCAAATATATGCAGCAAACTTTCAGACAAACATTTAAAAAATCTAAATATTTTTGCATGTGTTTTGAGTCTCATATAGTCTGATATAGTAAAAAATGTTTAAACTCCTTTTATTCAGAGACTCAAACTGAGCATATAAGACCTATTTTCTGAAGGATTGTTTGACAATGAAGACTGGAGTAATGATGCTGAAATATTTTTGCATATGTTGCATATGTTTATAGGCTCATATAATCTGATATAGTAAAAAAAGATGAAATTTTTACATGATGAAATTTGGATGCTTGTTATGTAAATAAATGAGATCTTCATAACAGTAGAGCAGACACTGACATACAATGATGTAAATATCAGTGGTCACTGTATATCTCCAATAAGATGATCCAAACATATAATGCAATGCAATCC
Organism: Garra rufa; assembly: GCF_049309525.1. NCBI lineage: Eukaryota > Metazoa > Chordata > Actinopteri > Cypriniformes > Cyprinidae > Garra > Garra rufa. The sequence continues at coordinate 55,871,925 of NC_133366.1, forward strand.
AATGATGATTGAGAGATGATGAGAAGTTTTTGAGGCTTCACTGAGGAACAGTAAAAGTAAAGCTTCTGAAAACAAACATTCCTCAAAAAATCCTGATGATCACACTGCAAAAAAATGCTTTTCTAGCTTAGTTTCCAGCCAGAATATATACAAATTCTTAAATCAAGAAGAATTTTTAGACAAGTAAAAAATGTTCTTGTTTTCAATAAAAACTAGTCAAAATGAAGTGAGTTTTTGCTTAGAACAAGCTAAATAATCTGCCAATGGGCTAAGCAAAAAAAAAAAAAAAAAACTTATTTTGAACAGAAAACAAGATTATTTTTCTTACCCCATTGGCAGATTATTTGAATTGTTTCAAGCAAAAACACACTTAATTTTGACTTTTTTTCTGAAAACAAGACAATCATTTTTACTCGTCTAGAAAATCCTTCTTGATTTAAGAATTTTTAGAAATTTTGGCTAAAAACAAGACAAAATCTTTGTAGGAAAAGCATTTTTTTCAGTGTAGTTCAGTAAGCGTTCATCTAGAAAAATGACTACAGTTATTCTGATGTTTACCTGATCAAAATCAGTCATGATTTGACAGCAAAAACACACATGAAGCAACAGCTGAAGGTGGACTATATACAATGACTATTATACAATTATCTCATGATTGAGATCTGATTGATCTGGTGGTGATATAATGATCAGTCTCCTGTGTTCATCAGCTGGTGGCGTCCATCATCTTCATCAGTCTGGGTGTGGTGTCGTGTTTTCTCTGTTCCATCATCGACGGCATCATCGCAGCCGAGTTCATGGTGAGTATCTGCTCACCTGCTGCTCATCAAACCATCCTGAGACACTGAGTTACTGTCTCTGTCTCTGTGTGTGTGTGTGTAGGACAGGAGGCCGCTGATGGAGGGCCGCTGTGAGTTTTACTCCAGCACTTCTTATGGTTATGACAACTACTACACTGAGGTGAGTTTGTCTGAAATGCACACATTGATGATTGTAGCTGGTTAGGGTTAACAATCAGTTAGACTCACTAAATGATCATGGGCTCTGCTTCCCTCTGCTGGTCAGATATGAGCATGACTTTAGTCTGATCATCAGTTTCTAGACACTCTGAGAAACATAAAGCTGCTAAATCAACTAGTGTTAATTCAACTGATATATTTGCTGCATATAATAATTTTTAATTTCTATTTTCATGTATTCAGTTGGTAGACACTTTTATTCCACACTTTTAAAAATAAAAGTTCTTTGTTGGCATTGATGGTTTGCTGTGCTGCTGAAAATCTATTTTGGTGTTTCTGGTAAAAAATAAAATGACCAGCCTTTTAAAAATAGCTTGTGAACTTTAGTTCTTTCAATCTGCACAGGTTTTGTGTTTCTTTTTGGAACTGATTGATAGGATTTGAATTCAGTTTTTGAGTATAAAAAGCATTATTGAAAAACATTATTAATAATTTTGTAAAAAAAAAAAAAAAAAAAAAAAAACATAAATAATTTTGCAATATTCAGTTTTTGGATAAAAAAAAACATTGAGGATAATTTGGCAAAATTCAATTTCTGAATAAAAAAGGCATTATTAGAGGATAATTTTGGTAATATTGAGTTTTGAGCAAAAAAAAAAAACAATATTTGCAGATCATTTTGGAAATATTCAGTTTTTGAGTAAAAAAGGCATTATTAGAGGATAATTTTGGTAATATTCAGTTTTGGGTTAAAAAAAAACCCATTGAGGATAATTTTTGGCAAAATTCAGTTTTGGAGTAAAAAGGCTTTATTTTTGGATAATTTAGGTAATATTAAATTTTTGAGTGTAAAAAAAAAAAAACATTATTTGTGGATAATTTTGGTAATATTCAGTTCAAAATATTTCAGACAATATTTCACTGCAAAAATTAAGATGCATTTACTAGATAAGCAAAATGACATAAGATATTTAGTCTTGTTTCCAGGGGGAAAACTAAATTGAGAGCAGTTTTCTTCAAATAAGTCAAATGATCTGCCAGTGGGGTACGTAAAATACTCTTGATTTAAGACTAGTTTATTTACCCCACTGGCAGATCATTTGACTTGTTTCCAGGGAGAAAAAACTAAATTAAGTGCATTTTGCTTAAAACAAGACAAAAATACTAAGATAAGCCTTTTTTGCAGTGTTGCAGGTAATTTTAGAAGTTTTCAGTTTTTTGGTAAAAAATTGCATTATTAGTGGATAATTTGGTAATATTCAGTTTTTGAGTAAAAAAAAAAAAATTCAGTTAATTTTGAAAATATTCAGTTTTTGGGTTAAAAAGTATTTGCAGGTAATTTTGGCAATATTTAATTTTGGATAAAAAACATTAATTTGGGATTATTTAGGCAATTCTTAGCTTTTTGTTAAAAAAGCATTATTTGTTTTTATTTTTGGCAATATGTTTCTGGGTAAAAAAAAAAAAGGCATTATTAGTGGATAATTCTGTCAATATTCCATTTTTTGAGTGAAAAACAGTATTTGCTTATAATTTTGAATATAAATGTTGACTAAAAAGTGAATGCATGAGCTGAATAAGCTACAATCAATCAAAATCAGTCAAAATACCATCATTTTGGTAAGTTGTGATTCCCTGTGTGGGCAAAGTCAGCAGGTTTTAGTCCAGTGTAATAACTTTAACTAGCATTTTCTGTAGAAGGAAACTCCTCTCCAGGTCAAAGTGACTGAAACGCAATATGAGTTTTAAGAGAACGGTTCACTGGAATAGTTCTTCTACAGCATCACTGTGTAAACTCTTTTTTTTTTTAAGAGTGAAAACAGTTCACACATGAGGAACATCACAATCAGTTCATCATAAAAGCCACAATGTAATTCATGACGTCAAGTTTAAAGTATAAAGTGAATGAGTTGATGAGCTTTACTGTGTTGATTTGCTGTGTTCAGGTTTACTGTCATTCCTACGGTAATCAGTGTAAACTCAAGGTGAAGAGCAACACCTGCTACTGCTGTGACTTATTCCACTGTAACAGGTGAAGCCCAACATCAATCTCTGAACATTCGCAACACAGCTATGAGTTACTGAGTGTTTGACTGCATATATGTGTGTGTTAGTGTGGAGTATCACGTGCAGTACTATGAGTTCACGGGCGTGAGCAGCTGCTGGGACGTGGTCAATCTGTACCGTCTGCTGTGGGCCTGTGTGGCGCTCAATGTGCTCGGTGTGTTCCTGGGCATCATCACCGCCGCCATACTGGGAGCCTTCAAAGACCTGGTGAGTCTGGATTCAGTCTGGAGTGTTTGCTCAGTGTTTTTACATTCAACTACACCACAGATGGAGGGACTGAAGATGCTGAAGCCATCTATTTTTAACTCAAATGTTTTGTTTTTATCTCAAGATAGAGGCGCACAAACAGAACTGCAGATTTTGATCAGCCTGATATTGAAAGCAGATAAAGTCTTGGTGTATTATTTGATTTATTATGAAATATAATTGTAATTTTATTATTATTAGTTTATTTTTAATTCAAACAGTACCAATTGTTTTACCATTCACGTTATCATTTTTACTGGACAGTGTAATGTTTTGATGGCTTATTTCACTGATTTAAATTTTTTCTCAAAAAATGTTTGTGTGTGTACGATCAGGCTCCTGCAATATTTGCAGGTAATTTTGGCAAAATTCAGTTTTTGTGTAAAAAAAACCCCACAAACAAACAAACAAACAAAAAACAAACAAACAAACAAACAATACTTGCAGGTAATTTAGTAAATATTCAGTTTTTGAGTAAAAGGCTTTATTAGTGGATAATTTAGGTAATATTCAGTTTTTGTGTAAAAAACATTGAGGATAATTTTGGCAATATTCCGTTTTTGGGTAAAAAAAAACAATATTTGCAGGTAATTTTAAAAATATTCAGTTTTTGTGTAAAAAAAAGGCATTATTTGTGGATAATTTTGGTAATGTTCAGTTTTTGAGTAAAAAGAAGACAATATTTCACTGCAAAAAAAGGCTTATCTTATTTTTGTCTTGATTCTAGGCAAAATATCTAAAAAATTGTTTATTTATTTAAAATGTATTTATTTAAAATGCAGTGTTTATTGTTTTACCATTCACATTATCATTTTTACTGGAGAGCATAATGTTTTGATGGCTTATTTTACAGATTTACATTTTTTCTAAAAAATATTTGTGTGTGCGCGATCAGGCTCCTGCAACTCACAGTCACATGACACCCAGTCCGGCTCCGCCCCCTCACATCCTGTACAACCCCACCCAACACCTGATCACCTACGCCGGCTTCTGCCCCTCCGGACAAACTCTACCCGCCTACCCAAACTACCCACTGCCCATGCAGGTGAGGAACACTAACCAACTAACCTCTGTCATCAAGAGGGTACTCATGACAGTCAGATGACAGGACACCAACATTACTGAATATTACAATGTTACAAAATTTCAATGTTGGTCAGTTTTGATCGAAGATTTCTAGATTGATCTTTTCTAGATTTTGATCTAGATTTAAATATAATTTTTTTATTCTATTGAACAATTTAAATTTTGTTCAGTTTTGTTCTATTAAAAATCTAAAAATATCGGTCAGTTTTGTTCTAGTGATAAATTCAAATATCGGTCAGTTTTGTTCTAGTGATACATTCAAATATCGGTCAGTTTTGTTCTAGTGATACATTCAAATATCGGTCAGTTTTGTTCTAGTGATACATTCAAATATCGGTCAGTTTTGTTATAATAAAAGATTTTAATATTGGTCGGTTTTGTCTTAAAAAATATGAAAACATCGGACAGTTTTGTTCTAGTAACAAATTTAAATATTGGTCAATTTTGTTCTTTAAAAATATTTAAATATCGGTCAGTTTTGTTATAATAAAAGACTTAAATATCGGTCAGTTTTGTCCTATAAAAATATAAAAAAATCAGTCAGTTTTGTTCTAGTAATACATTCAAATATCGGTCAGTTTTTTTATATTAAAAGATTTTAATATTGGTCGGTTTTGTCTTAAAAAAATATAAAAAAATCGGTCAGTTTTGTTCTAGTAGCAAATGTAAATATTGGTCAGTTTTGTTCTTTAAATATATTTAAATATCGGTCAGTTTTGTTCTAGTAAAAATTCAGATATCGGTCAGTTTTATATTAAAAGACTTAAATATCGGTCGGTTTTTCCTATAAAATATAAAAAAAATCGGTCAGTTTTGTTCTAGTAGCAAATGTAAATATTAGTCAGTTTTGTTCTTTAAATATATTTAAATATCGGTCAGTTTTGTTCTAGTAAAAATTCAGATATCGGTCAGTTTTGTTACATTAAAAGACCTATATATCGGTCGGTTTTTCCTATAAAATATAAAAAAAATCGGTCAGTTTTGTTCTAGTAGCAAATGTAAATATTAGTCAGTTTTGTTCTTTAAAAATATTTAAATATTGGTCAGTTTTGTTCTAGTAATACATGCAAATATTGGTCAGTTTTGTTATATTAAAAGACTTAAATATAGGTCAGTTTTGTCCTATAAAAATATTAAAAAATTGGTCAGTTTTGTTCTAGTAACAAATTTAAATATTGGTCCGTTTTGTTCTTTAAAAATATTTACATATCGGTCAGTTTTATTATATAACAATATTTAAATATCGGTCAGTTTTGTTCTAGTAAAAAATTGAACTATTAGTCTGTTTTGTTCTTTAAAAATATTGGTCAGATTTGTTTTATTAAAATATCGTCCAGTTTTGTCCTATAAAAAATATGTAAATATCGATCAGTTTTGTGCTTTAAAAATATCCAAATATTGGTCAGTTTTGTTCTTTAAAAGTATTTAAATATTGGTCATTTTTTTTCTAGTAACAAATGTTAAATGTTTAAAAATATTGGTCAGCTTTGTTCTGTAATAATTTTGTTCTATAAAAATATGTCAATAGTGGTTAGTTTTGTTCTAGTAACAAATATAAAAATATTGGTCAGTTTTGTTCTTTAAATATATTTAAATATCGGTCAGTTTTGTTCTAGTAAAAATTCAGATATCGGTCAGTTTTGTTACATTAAAAGACCTATATATCGGTCGGTTTTTCCTATAAAATATAAAAAAAATCGGTCAGTTTTGTTCTAGTAGCAAATGTAAATATTAGTCAGTTTTGTTCTTTAAAAATATTTAAATATTGGTCAGTTTTGTTCTAGTAATACATGCAAATATTGGTCAGTTTTGTTATATTAAAAGACTTAAATATAGGTCAGTTTTGTCCTATAAAAATATTAAAAAATTGGTCAGTTTTGTTCTAGTAACAAATTTAAATATTGGTCCGTTTTGTTCTTTAAAAATATTTACATATCGGTCAGTTTTATTATATAACAATATTTAAATATCGGTCAGTTTTGTTCTAGTAAAAAATTGAACTATTAGTCTGTTTTGTTCTTTAAAAATATTGGTCAGATTTGTTTTATTAAAATATCGTCCAGTTTTGTCCTATAAAAAATATGTAAATATCGATCAGTTTTGTGCTTTAAAAATATCCAAATATTGGTCAGTTTTGTTCTTTAAAAGTATTTAAATATTGGTCATTTTTTTTCTAGTAACAAATGTTAAAAAATGTTTAAAAATATTGGTCAGCTTTGTTCTGTAATAATTTTGTTCTATAAAAATATGTCAATAGTGGTTAGTTTTGTTCTAGTAACAAATATAAAAATATTGGTCAGTTTTGTATTAAAATATCAGGCGGTTTTGTTCTATAAAATTATTTAAATATCAGTCAGTTTTGTTCTTGTAAAATATTTAAATATTGTTCAGTTTTGTTATATAAAAATATTTAAATATCGGTCATAAATATCGGTTTTGTTCTAGTAACAAATTTAAATATTAGTTTTGTTCTATAAAAATATTCTTTATTCTTTAAAAATGTTCTTTAATCTCAACAGTTTTGTTGTTAATTTTTTATTTTTCGTCCTCGTTCTCCAGCATCTGAACGGTTATCCAGCTCCAGCTGCAGGTCAGTCCGTCTCTGAAGTCTCGACCTCCCCGTCTGACGAGACTCAAGCGGCGTCTCAGAGCGGAACAAACCCAGCCGTACCGAATCAATCCACGTCTCAGGACAGCAGCGGCTACATGCTGACTCCTAATGCTCCCTCACTTTACGCTCACTCATTAGGGCCCTTCGAGAAGCCTCCGCCTTACGCCTGCTGAAAACACCTGAACCAGGAACACTGACCTCTGACGGGCATCTGACCTCTGTGACCTCCACCGCCGCTGCTAATGATCTCAGAAAGAGTCTGTGTAGTCATCACTTCTTCTTGTAGCAAATGTAATCAATGTTGTTCTCTGGTCATTTCTAAAACCCCTCAACTTTAGCCTTAGTGTCCTCTTCCTTTAGTGGGATCTTCATAGTTTTATTGAATCATATCAGACTGAAAGTCAATGCATCTTCATCTTCAGCACACAGATGACTGTAACTGTGGTCAGACCAACAACAAGAATCAAGAATCCTGCTGAGAAGAGTCAAGTGTTGACATTATTCAGATTCCTGAAGAACACGTCTGGTTTAATAACAGACTCTGTTAACCATTCAGTCCACACACGTAATGTGCAACACATCCAGGGGTTGGATTCACAGAACATTATTTTTTCTTTAATAACTAAACTGAATGCTTAGGTTAAGAATGTTTGTTTTGCATCACTGTGAAAACCACCTTTCTGCACATTTATTTTTAGGAGTGAAAGTTTTCAAGGCAAGATGTTAGAATTTATATTCAATGAATGTTCTTTAAAATCATTAAGCTACTGTATGATAATCATCAACTTGTCTTAAATCTCTATAGGTATGATGAGTAATAAATGTGTTAGGTATTTTCAAATAATAAACATAAGCAGCATAACATAAACTACATTTTCACGACTACTGCCAGATATACTTTCATAATCAGCAAGTAAATTATCCTGGTATCGTTATTATAACCACTCTCATATTTTACATTCAATAAATAAACGTGTAATGCTTGCTGCTTAAAGAGTTAATAGACAAATACATGAGTAAGATTTGCCAGTGTGAAGTTTTGAATTTGTTGTATTAGACAAGGCAGCTATGTAGCATATCTGTCATTTTTAATTTTCAAGAAAAATATAATGATGTTCTTAACCCTTTCATGCTCATGCACAGACAATCTTTTAATTATTTCCACAAGTAACCATTGTGAATTAAAGTTTTTTTTAAAAAGCCTTAAAAAGAATAACAGAAAGACTTCGGCTTAATCATGAACTGCTCATTTAATTTTTTCTGTCAGCTCATTATTTTATTGCTACATTCATTTTAATTTGTTTTGTGGTGCATTTATGAGATGCATACAATTTATCAGAAAAAAAAAAGTAAATTAAGAAATAGCTCTAAAAAGAACAAACCATATTCCCATGGGACTTTGTGTTTTCAGTATTTGCACTGTAAACTGTTTTGTTTCTATTTTGCATATACGCACACTGTTTACTGAACTAAACCATCACTTTTTAACCTAATAAAATTCATTTAGAATTGCTTTTTTTTGTTACCTTGAATGAAATCCTGGACAAAATTATTTTTACAAAATAGAATTTTTCCAAAACTACATTGTTTTTCCCCCCTAAAAGGTTCAGAAAGAGGTTTTTTTCTTAAAGAATTGCACGTACCATTGTTTAAATATGCAAATGCAGCAGCATCTAATTAAATATGGACTAATTCTCAAACATTTCCAGCACATAAATCTGAACTTCGGATAAAGTCAGGTTCATAATTCTTGTTTAATTTTTTTTTGTGATATAAAAGTTTTTTCCAGAAGAGATTTTAAATTTCTCTTTTCATCACTACAAATATCAGAAAATACTGTCAACAGACAGAAAACAAACACATTTTCGCCAGGTTTTTAGGAGTTAGATATGTTGAATATATTAGTATAATTTATAGCCAAAAATCCCAATCCCAAATCATTGGAACATCAAGTTAAACCAACCATAATATTTTGATTAGTAATATGCATTGCTAAGAACGTAATTTGGACAACTTTAAGGGGAATTTTCTCAATATTTAGATTTTTTTGCATCCTCAGATTCCAGATCTCGGCCAAATATTGCCCTCTCCTGACAAACCATACATCAATATAAAGCTTATTTATTCAGCTTTCAGATGATGTATAAATAAAAATCTGAAATTTTGTGGTTCAGGGTCACAAATATGAACAAACCTATGGTTTTAGTGTAGTGTTTTTGTGAATTTAGTGTTTGTATAGTTGCATTGTGTGCTTCTGATCTTTGTGTTTTATAAGGAACCGTGTAAAATAACTCATCAGGATAGCTTATGAGTTATTTTGAACATCTGTGGACAGAATTCATGATCATAACAACACCATCCTCCTTTATTAGTTTTCATCAAGCGTTTCAGTCTCACACACAGAGCAAACATGAACAAAATACAAAACAACTTCAACAATAAAAACAAGATTAAAAAAGACGAACAAACGAGGGACTAAAAAAACCTCCTCAACTCAAACTACTGAACGAAGATGATGATGATGATGATGATGAAGAAGTTGAGCACCTACATCGAGGCCTGAAGGCCTTTAATGGTAGTTGGGTGTTTTAGTCGTCCTCCTCTAAAGCGTTTTACAGTGACATATGTACAGTTACAGTATTTTACAGCACGCTGTCAGTAGCTTGTGTTTGATTGGTCTAACGTGAGTAATACATCGATACGCGGCTCTGTGCTATATGTGCGTGATGTGCGCGAGTGTGGCGAGGGATCCGGCTTTACTAAGGCCTTTGTGGATCCGTTGACTGGATCCGGATTAAAGCTCCTCCCGCAGTGGAAAGCACTTGGCTGGACTTTCAGCTGCTGTTATTGCTGCTCGTCCACCAGGGGGCAGGAGTGAGAGCGGATGTCGTTGTGTTTGTGTTGGGCCTCGTCCACGTCCAGCAGCTGACCGTTGACCCGCACGTCCATGCAGCCCGTGTAGAAGGCCGACACCGGAGTGGACACCAGAGACACATCTGAACAAACAAACAACATCAGGGACCGATTGACACCTGAACTGCCTGCAGATTCACTCAGAGTCACATTTCAACATCAACCACCTCAAAGTTTGTTGTATTTTTTAGAAAACAAACAATGTCTGATTACAAGTCACACCGGGTCAAAACTGCTTTGCTGATAGAAAAGTTGTAAAAGTCACATTCAGAAAAAAAAATACTAAAAAATAATGAACTTAGTGTATTTTAAGTGTATTTTAGTTCCCACTCACTCCACAACAAATGATTTAAATTGAAAGTATAGTAAATAAAAAAAACACATGACTCCGGAAATAACTAAAATAAAAGAATTCATAAATATTACATTTTCTGTTTTTATTCCGCATGTCCTTAAACCTTTGAACTTCACCATAACAGAAAGATTCCAATAGAGAGTACATTACACTGCTGTCTTAGAGAAAAGCAAAACAAGTTTTTTTAAGAACACAAGATGAGACTGAAGTAAGATGGGTGTGAGACTGGTTTAAATTATGTGAGACCAATATGAGACTGAAGTAAGACTAATGTTGAGACTGACATAAGATTGAAGTGAAATGGATGTGAGATTGGTTTAAGTGATAAAAGATTATGTAATGCAAGACTGATGTAAGACTAATGCAAGACTGATGTAAGACTAATGCAAGACTGATGTAAGACTAATGCAAGACTTATGTAAGACTAATGCAAGACTGATGTAAGACTAATGCAAGACTGATTTAAGACTAATGCAAGACTGATGTAAGACTAATGTTGAGACTGACATAAGATTGAAGTGAAATGGATGTGAGATTGGTTTAAGTGATAAAAGATTATGTAATGCAAGACTTTTGTAAGACTAATGCAAGATGTAAGACTAATGCAAGACTTTTGTAAGACTAATGCAAGATGTAAGACTAATGCAAGACTGATGTAAGACTAATGAAAGACTGATTTAAGACTAATGCAAGACTGATGTAAGACTAATGCAAGACTGATGTAAGACTAATGCAAGACTGATGTAAGACTAATGCAAGATTGATGTAAGACTAATGCAAGACTGATGTAAGACTAATGTGAGACTCAAGACAAACGTGAGACTAATGTGAGACTAATGCAAGACTGATGTAAGACTAATGCGAGATGTAAGACTAATGCAAGACTGATGTAAGACTAATGCAAGACTGATGTAAGACTAATGTGAGACTAATGTGAGACTCAAGACAAACGTGAGACTAATGTGAGACTAATGCAAGACTGATGTAAGACTAATGCGAGATGTAAGACTAATGCAAGACTGATGTAAGACTAATGCGAGATGTAAGACTAATGCAAGACTGATGTAAGACTAATGCAAGACTGATGTAAGACTAATGTGAGACTAAAGACTAATGTGAGACTCAAGACTAATGTGAGACTAATGTGAGACTAATGCAAGAGTGATGTAAGACTAATTTGAGACTAATGTGAGACTAATGTGAGACTGATGCAAGAGTGATGTAAGACTAATTTGAGACTCAAGACTAATGTGAGACTAATGCAAGAGTGATGTGAGACTAATGTGAGAGTGATGTAAGACTAATTTGAGACTCAAGACTAATGTGAGACTAATGTGAGACTAATGCAAGAGTGATGTAAGACTAATTTGAGACTAATGTGAGACTGATGCAAGAGTGATGTAAGACTAATTTGAGACTCAAGACTAATGTGAGACTAATGTGAGACTAATGCAAGAGTGATGTGAGACTAATGTGAGACTAATGTGAGAGTGATGTAAGACTAATTTGAGACTCAAGACTAATGTGAGACTAATGCAAGAGTGATGTAAGACTAATTTGAGACTCAAGACTAATGTGAGACTAACGTGAGACTAATGCAAGAGTGATGTAAGACTAATTTGAGACTAATGTGAGACTAATGTAAGAGTGATGTAAGACTAATTTGAGACTCAAGACTAATGTGAGACTAACGTGAGACTAATGCAAGAGTGATGTAAGACTAATTTGAGACTAATTTGAGACTAATGTGAGACTAATGTGAGACTGATGCAAGAGTGATGTAAGACTAATTTGAGACTCAAGACTAATGTGAGACTAATGTGAGACTAATGCAAGAGTGATGTAAGACTAATTTGAGACTCAAGACTAATGTGAGACTGATGTAAGACTAATGCAAGAGTGATGTAAGACTAATTTGAGACTCAAGACTAATGTGAGACTAACGTGAGACTAATGCAAGAGTGATGTAAGACTAATTTGAGACTAATGTGAGACTAATGTGAGACTAATGCAAGAGTGATGTAAGACTAATTTGAGACTCAAGACTAATGTGAGACTGATGTAAGACTAATGCAAGAGTGATGTAAGACTAATTTGAGACTCAAGACTAATGTGAGACTAACGTGAGACTAATGCAAGAGTGATGTAAGACTAATTTGAGACTAATGTGAGACTAATGTGAGACTGATGCAAGAGTGATGTAAGACTAATTTGAGACTCAAGACTAATGTGAGACTAATGTGAGACTAATGCAAGAGTGATGTGAGACTAATGTGAGACTAATGTGAGAGTGATGTAAGACTAATTTGAGACTCAAGACTAATGTGAGACTAATGTGAGACTAATGCAAGAGTGATGTAAGACTAATTTGAGACTCAAGACTAATGTGAGACTAACGTGAGACTAATGCAAGAGTGATGTAAGACTAATTTGAGACTCAAGACTAATGTGAGACTAATGTGAGACTAATGCAAGAGTGATGTGAGACTAATGTGAGACTGATGCAAGAGTGATGTAAGACTAATTTGAGACTCAAGACTAATGTGAGACTAACGTGAGACTAATGCAAGAGTGATGTAAAACTGGTTTAAGTGACGTGGGACTAATATGAGATTAAAGTAAGACTAATGTAAGACTGATGTGAGACTGAAGTGAGATGGATGTGAGCTGGTTTAAGTGATGTAAAACTTAAGTGAGATTTTAGTATCAAAGTGAGATGGCTGTGGAAATGAAATGAGACTGAAGCGAGATTGACGTGAGACTGGTGTGAAACTAAAGTGAGACCAATATGAGACTAATGTAAGACTGAAGTGAGACATTACCTGGAATCCCTCCTATAAAGGTGCTGTAGGAGGACGCCAGATCCAGAGCGTCTACATTCTCCACCATCTCCGTCTGCGCGAGCTGCCCGTCCACCTCCAGCAGGGAGCTGTTCCCGAACACCGTCACGTTCACAGTGTGTGTTTGAGCGTCACACAGATTCACCGCAACACTGGCCACCACCACATCACCGAACGACACCAGCACGTGCTGCGGATCACAGATCAACACTATATACATGTGGAGCTTCAGAGCACAGAACATGTCACACATCAGCATCTCACACACACACACACACACACACACACACACACACACACACACACACACACACACACACCTCACTCCACTCCAGCGTCCCTGGATGATAGTCCGATAAAGAGACGGAGAACGGGACTCTGTCCTGACGAACCAGAGCAAACAGGACGCCCACGGAGGATGCGGGACGCAAGGTCACATGAACACTGAGCGTCTGATTGTCACCTACAGAAAACAGGGTTATTAGAGCTAATGAAAACGGAAACCATTAAAAAACATTGTTTTGAAGAAAAAAAAACGTAGTCACCAATGAAATATTTCTAATGCATTTATTTTAACTTAATACACCAAAATAAACCCCTTAAACAAAAACTGAAAAAAAAACTTAACAGACACATTGAAAGGTAGTAATAAAAAATAAATAAATACAAATTGTAAAGTTTTTTATTATGAAATTTTAATAAAAATAAAAACCATAATTTTGCCAGATTCACAAAATAAAACCAAGTCTACACCAGTGTTGGGGAAAGTTACTTTTAAAAGTAATGCATTACAATATTGAGTTACTCCCTAAAAAAGTAACTTATTATGTTACATAGTAACTTTTTATGGAAAGTAATGCGTTACATTACTTTTGCGTTACTTTTTCAATCTGGGCAGGGCTTGCTTGTTTGTTTTTAGTATAAAAAGTTGTATTTTTGTCAAATAAAAAAGCCTTTTCACATCAAAAGCCTCAGGTTTAGAGAAAAGTTAATTGACGTCTGTACAGTAGACCGCAGAAGAAAAAATGTCAACTCTTCAGAAATTAAAAAAGGTAATTTTTGCTTATTAGTATGGATGAATTGGATCATCGAAGGTCGGCAGCAAAGACATCGGTTAATAAACTGGGATTAAATACATAAAGGACATTTGTATTATTTAACATATTTAATTATTGCAGGTTTGCATTGAATTTCAGTGTTTTTATTCATTTTGAAGAATACTGTATCTGTTGTTTAGTGATGTTTACATTTATTCTAGAACTAAAGTAACATCTTACTCACAATTTCTCTCCACATGGGGACAGGAGAGCTTTTAATCAATAAATGGGGCAAAAACTAACTGGTGTTACTTATTTGAAAAAGTAACTCAGATATTTTCTTGTCAATTAAAAGGTAACTTTAGTAGTTACTTGTAATGCGTTACCCCCAACACTGGTCTACACACACCAGTGCAGTTATTAACTAAAACTAAACTATTAAAAATATTTTTTTTATTAATTACTAGTAAAATTACTTAAAGTAAGTAAGTAAACAAAGCCAAATAAAAATGTTTAAAGAAAAAAATAACAATAAAAATGACAAAAGTACATACCAAAAATCAAATGAACTGAAAATATAAAAATAAAAGCTAATTAAAAAATAAGTAATTAATGTAATAGCATATAGCTAGTACTAAAATAGCCCTGACACACCATGGCTGTGGTTGAAGTAGGCGAATCCGTGTCCAGGGTAGAAAGCGCTGTGGTCCTCGATGGAGTAGCACTGCATTCGCTCGTTGTGCCGGATGGTTTCCTGAATGGACGTGTCCTCACCGGTTAACCAGCGCCAGTCTTTCATACACCCGTCCAGTCGAGGGTTAACCTGCGTCACAAACACATAAAGAGACAGGGCATGTTCAGATCAGCATTACTAATTGAAGTCATCTTAATCATGTTTGCAATGATTGAAGCTCACCCTGCTGACCAGCCCATCTTCTCTGAAGGGAACGCCGCCCACCGTCAGGTTGAGCTCATGCATGCCTTTATTCATCGTGAACAGATCTCCGTTCACTGCGATCTTCATCACCGCCTCCCTGTCAATCTTGATGACGAGGCTCCGCCCCTGTTCTTCAACTGAGATCTGATTGGACCAATGAGAGAGAGTCAGTCGGGTCACATATATTTCTATAGCGCTTTATACAACTTAAAATCACTTCAAAGCAGCTTCACGGAAATAAACAGGAAATAATGTTGCACAATTCATCAATTATTAAACTAATCAGCTGTAAAGCTCTGCAGAAGACAATATTCAGATCAATTTAGTTCAGTCATTAAGTGATACTGTGTGCATCAAAATATAAACAGATAGGAATATAAATTTGTTAAAAGTCGTTTTTAAGTTTTCTGAACATAATGTCTAGTGACATTATCCACATCATGAGTTCATTTTCAGACTTTGAAGTTTTGCTTTAAATGCAACTTTCAGCAGATCTACATTATGTTTTAAATCATTTAAATTAAAACAATTTTCATGCAACATTTAATGCAACTTTATGAATTTAAGACTTTCTGCTTTAATTAAAGATCCTTTGAAGGCCTTTGTGGAAAATGAAGACTTTTTTAAACATGCAGAAACACTTAAGAAGTAATAAAAGTTTTTTTTATATATATATAGACTACCGCTCAAAAGTTTGGGATCAGTAAGAGTTATGTTTTTAAAGAAGTCACTTCTGCTCATCAAGGCTGCATTTATTTGATCAAAAATACAGAAAATTATATTATTAGTAATATTGCAAAATGTTATTACAATATAGGTCTCAAGTGTTATTTGATCCTTCAGAAATCATTCTAATTTGCTGATTTATTATTAGAATATTTAATTTTGGAAACAGTTGTGCTGACAAATTTTTTTTTTTTTTGGAACCTGTGATTATTTTTTTAGGATTCAAAAAGAACAGCATTTATTCAAAATATAAATCCTTTCTAACAATGTAACCCTATGCTATGACTTTTTATTAATTTAACACATCCTTGGTGAATAAAAGTATTGATTTTTTTAAATAAAAGAAAGAATAAAAATTTACTGACTCCAAACTTTTGAACATTAGTGTATATTGTTAGAAAACCTTTCTATTTTAAATAAATGCTGTTTATTTGAACCTTTTATTGATCAAAGAATCCTAAATAAAAAAATAACACAGGTTGCAAAAGATATTAAGCAGCACAACTGTTTTCAACACTGATAATAAATCAGCAAATTAGAATGATTTCTGAATTATTATGTGACACTGAAGACTAGAGTAATGATGCTGAAAATTCAACTTTGATCATAGAAATAAATTAGAATTCTGTATTTTTGATTACATAAACACCGCCTTGATGTGCATAAGAAACTTCTTTAAAAAACATTAACTGATCCCAAACTTATAATAGTGTATATATAAAAAATGCAAATCACACAGACAATAACTAAAACACATGGTCTTAATTTACAAACATACATTATTTTAAATTACTTTTTAATTACATTTTTGTGTAATATGAATTCATAAGGTGGTGTTAATGTTCTAAGAAATACTGTTTGGAAGGCTGAAATGTAAAAAAAAAAATATATATATATATAAAGAAAAATTAGAAAATTATAGAGCGTTTTAAGAGTTTTGTAATTAAACAAACAGACTTAGAATTATTCTGCCTCACAAAAAAAGTAAAAAAAAAAAAAAAATTATGAAATGTTGCAAGCTGAACTCGAAGCCCCATCTCCCCTGAGCTCAGTGTGTCGTGTGTGCAAAGCTCTGTATCTCAATTGTGTGCCTGTGATTAGCATGACCCCTGCGGTGACCTCTGACCTTATGCCACTGGCCGTCATTGACCTGCGGTCCACTGCTGGTCACTCGACTCACGGCTCCATACTTCAGCTGCAGCTCCAGCTTCCCATGATGCATCACCAGAACAATCCAGGAGCTGTTCAAGTGGCCGCCGGCGAAGAAGATCACGCCCTCGGGGTCGTAAGTCCTGAGGTCAAACTCCGCCGTGAATCTGAGAGGAGCAAGTCAGGATCAAACAAGACGTCAACACAGATATTCCAGTGAAGTCTCTGCTGAAAAGCATGATGTGTGCTCACCCCGTCTGGACCCTGCGGCGGAAGCGCAGACGCACCACAGGAATCCCACTGAACATGCGGCCCAGGTACAGCGAGCGCGAGTTCCTCTTCATGTCCACCGGCCGGTGAAGCTCGATGGACTTCAGACACACAGAGAGGAAGATGAGACAAACATTCACAAAAACCTAAATGTCTCAAGTAGCACAGGTATATTTGTAGCAATTAAAGTTAAAGATATTAAGTTCCATGAAGATCATGTTCAATGAAGATTTTTTTGAATTTTCTACTGTAAATATTTCAAAACTTCATTTTTGATTAGTAATATGCATTGCTAAGAACTTCATTTGGACAACTTTAGACGTGACTTTCTCAGTATTTAGATTTTTTTTGCACCCTCAGATTCCAGATTTTCAAATAGTTTCCAATCCTGACAAACCATACATCAACAGTAAGCTCATTTATTCAGCTTTCAGATGATGTATAAATCTCAGTTTTAAAAAATGGACCCTTATGACTGGTTTCGTGGTTCAGGATCACAAATCAACAAAATGAAGATTCACACTGAAGAAAGAAAACTAAACTTAAAAACAACAAAAGAAAACAGGAAAGACTTGTTAATATTTGTCAAGACTTGCTGAGATTAAAAGTTTGAATTTGACTTTATTTATGTATTTTCAGTTTAATTTTAAGGTTTAGTAATTTTATGTGCTTCTATTATTAGTTTTCATTGCCAGTTATTTGGTTAAAGCAGGGCTGCTAGTTAACTAAAACTAAAATTAAAACCATTAGAAAAAAACATTTTCATTACTTGATATATATATTTTTTTTATTTCAGTTAATTTCCATGGCAACATTTCTCATTTTAGTTTAGTTTAACTTGATACTAAAATAAAATAAATTATGAAAACTATATTTATATAAAAATGAAAATGTTACAAAAGTTAATAAAACTTCTAAATAAAATAAAAAACATTATATGAGTATCTCAATAATACTCAAAAAACAGTCAGAGTTTTAGAATCATAAATGAAGAGTATTATTATTATAGTTGTTTATTATTAATGATGATGTTTCAAATTAACAGAAGCTAGTCCAGGTTGACGTGATTGGTTTCTGCTAAAAGCATGTTGTCACAAGCAGAAACAGTTCAAAGAAACAGAAATCAAACACTGAATAACTAAACAAAACTAAAAGTCATTTTCAAAAGACAGAAATGAAAGGAAAACTACCCAGCCACCAGCAGAACATGAAACATGAAAACTGACTTAAACTGAACATTTGAAAATCGAAAATAAAGTCATACTGACCACAAAGTATTGAATGGTAATGTCTGTATTCATGTACAGTATATTTAGTGTGTACCTGGTATTCATCACGTTATGAGGACCAAATGTCCCCACAAGGATAGGAATACCAGTAGATTTTGACCTTGTGGGGATATTTCTCAGGTCCCCATGAGGAAACAGGTTTGTGTGTGTGTGTGTGTGTGTGTGTGTGTGTGTGTGTGTGTGTGTGGTGTGTGTGTGGTGTGTGTGTGTGTGTGTGAGTGTGTGTGTGTGTGTGTGTGTGTGTGTGTGTGTGTGTGTGTGTGTGTTATAGTGTGTGTGTGTGTGTGTGTGTGTGTGTGTGTGTGTGTGTGTGTGTGTGTATAGTGTGTGTGTGTGTGTGTGTGTGTGTGTGTGTGTGTGTGTGTGTGTGTGTGTATAGTGTGTGTGTATAGTGTGTGTGTGTGTGTGTGTGTGTGTGTGTGTGTGTGTGTGTACCTGGTATTCATCACGTTATGAGGACCAAATGTCCCCACAAGGATAGGAATACCAGTAGATTTTGACCTTGTGGGGATATTTCTCAGGTCCCCATGAGGAAACAGGCTTATAAATCATGCACAATGAGTTTTTTGATGAAGTAAAAGTGTGCACAATCTCCTGTGAGGGCTAGGTTTAGGTGTAGGGTAGGTGTAGGGCCATAGAAAGTACAGTTTGTACAGTATAAAAACCATTACGCCTATGGAATGTCCCCATAAAACATGTAAACCCAACATGTGTGTGTGTGTGTGTGTGTGTGTGTGTGTATATATATATATAATGTAAGTGTGTGTGTGTGTGTGTGTGTGTGTGTATATATATATATATATATATAATGTAAGTGTGTGTGTGTGTGTGTGTGTGTGTGTGTGTGTGTGTGTGTGTGTATAAGTGTGTGTGTGTTCACCTCACAGCTCCTGAGGTCTGGTCCCAGTCTCTTCCCCTGCCGTCCGTCACAGTAGCAGCGGAAACTTCCAGGCGTGTTCACACACTCCTCCTCACACACATGCGACTCACACTCGTCCACATCTGAGCGGAGCAACAGGAGAGATTCATGAGCTCAAACACAACTGACCAAAACACACTCCAACATCACACTCAATA